>NC_089591.1:29762364-30029569 GCF_019320115.1 Miscanthus floridulus | reverse complement strand
AGTCGCTGAGATGAGGGTGGAGAGGTTGCGATGGCGACCGAGTGGCTAGGCACGGGTTGTGCCATCGACGGTGATGGTGGCGCTGCGGGAGCTCGGCGGCTGCGCTTGTGGGTGCTGCGGATGGTGAAGGAGGAGCGGGGAAACTAAAAATGGGGCATGGGATGGCTCGGGCAGGCGCTGGCGAGGTTAAGGCCGCGTTCAGGCGCATCGTGGCCTGCGCGATCAGGGCATTAGCGACGTGCGGCCTCCATCGGCTCCACACGGCGGCCAAGCTCTGGCGCGGTCGGCCACTGACGACGGCGGTTCATTTCGATTCAGTCGCGCGCGTATTAGCCTGATAGCGAGAATTGACGACAATTTAACAGCTAATCCGTAGCTCCAACGTGCAAACACTTTAAACCGAAGTGATAAACCAATGTACCTGCTACAACTTTCGTTCAAGGATCATGCTCCAATTCTCAACCGAGACTGAGTAAAATCACCCCCAACATAGGCCTGTCAGTCTGTCAGTCAATCAAGGACTTCGAAAATTTTTGTTAAGTCAAGAAATGTTGATTTACTGATTTTTGTGATCCAATTTCACACATGTTAGGAGCTGAATCAATTAGTGACCCAAAAATAAAAGTTGTTCCTTATGCCAAACACTACAACTTTGCTTTAGTGATCTCCTCCATGCAAGGTCTCTAACACCTAGTTCAACTTTAGTCAAACATGTCACTTTTAAATGATGATACACATCAAAGCATGGCTTAATGACCTTTTTACCCCTAACCATGAATATCAAAGTTGTTCATAATGATACTCTAAACATGTTTAAGCAATTTGTAAGGTCATTCTATCATTTCATGTAGTAGTCACTCATAGGGCCATTTAAAGTAATCACATGAAACATGACTTAAGGACTTGATCATGGAAAATGACATTCATGAACCATGTTCCAATTGTGAACCTAAGCATTGCCAAAATATTTTGGTGACTCATTTTAACCAAGTACATGTGTCCACTCATGATCATATGTATATACACATGGAGACATGAAATAACGAGAAAGGTTGCATATGTTAATGAAACATGCAATAACAAGCAAATGTTGCAGATGTTTCAATCCAATGTTTCAATTATAATTGCTTGTTTATGAATGCGTGATGATCATGCTCATGTTATGCAAGTCAAGTTATGCAAGGCTAACACCCGAGGTGTTATAGCTACAATACTAGAAAATATTTGCTGCAGAACTAGAACTAGGCTCTAAACTTGAAAAGCACTTGCAAGGACTTAATATATAGATGAATTCATTCTGCTAAGGTACTACTAAAAAGAATAGCTTGCACATAACAGGAACCAAGCTTTTTAACTTTAAAACACATAATCAACAACCTAATGACAATGTAAGTCAAGTTCCTAACCATGCTGCTAGCTAGGATCTTGGCAGACCTGAAGTCACTGTTGCCTCTGCTTCTTCAGATATGCATCAAGACACGCTACCAGTCATGGATTTGAGGGAGAAAAGGAGAGATTTCTCCTATGGCTCGGTAGCCAGTAGCTGGTGCGGCCGCCCTAGCTTGCCTACATGGCTACCCTCAGATTTTGACTATAGTAGTTCTACATCACCTACGTGCAGAGCCTATCTAATCCCCGACAAGAACCCTATGCTAAAATCCAAGAAATCTGATGATTTTACCTTCTGCCATCTGCTTGCTGCCTATGCAGGAGGCATCATGTTCAAAGGTGGAGTGAAGGAGGACACTACAGATGTTGGAGCAGGGCATGTCGCCAACTCAAGATTCGGAACAGTGGGCTCCTCGGCTTTGGAGAGGATGGCGAGTGCGGCGTGGGGGACGGGACAGAGAGGGAGGGGTGCGAGTGCAGAGTGGGGATGAGAAGGGCGGCGAGTGGGAAACCCTACTCACGAGTGGGGATAGGAAGGGTTTCGGGACTGAGGATTTTACATCCTTGCCCTTTGATATAGGGTTGAATGTCCTAGGCATGTTTGAATAGAAAGGTCATTGCATCCTAAATTTTTCGGGTCCAGGCGCCTCTGGCCCAAATCTTGGTGCCTCAGCCAAAATTTGGCACCCGTGGTATGCTGAATTTATTGAGAAGCTGACATGATTACTATCTTGAATGAATATGAATACTATTCTTATTGATTGGATACGTTAAAATCAAAATCAAAAATCGATACTCACCGTGACTCCCGTGAGCTGTGTGCAGTAGACGCTCGGGGCAGTGGGCACTAGCTAGGGGCCACGCACTTGGCAGCGCCCATTGCCCAGCTACCAAGCAGGGTTAGGGCAGGCGGTCGTGGATGGATCTACCGGAGTGCCGCTGCGCCCGATTCCCAATCAGAAGCACAGAGAAGATGTGGAGAAGGAGGATCTCGCCACGGAGGAGGAGCACATAGGCGTGGAGGCAGAGCTGAGGGGCGATGGGAGCATTCATTGGGCGGCTGGGCGATGTTCAATCAGGAGCAGCCGCCGGCGCATGTGTGAAGACTCACAGACTCCCCATGGAAGAATGGGATATTTATTCTTCATTAATATTGAGTCAGAGATAAATAAAGAAAAACACTAGCATATACGTGAACACTTCTCTAGTCTAGTGGCTAAGGCTACTGATTCATGTGTGAGAGGTTCGAAGTTCGAATCTCCATTTCGCTCCATTGCAGCCTGCTAGGCTACCACCACTTGGACACAAGCCTGTCTGGTTGGCCTAGGCTACCCTCACATGGCAGAGAATACATCTATATATCTAGTAACATGCAAATGGTAGAAATCACATGTTGATGTCCTAGTGGTTAAGACTCATGGATGTTAGTAATAGGATCTCAAGTTCAAATCTTGCCATTGTCGTAATTTTTTTTATTTTTTGAATCTTTTAACTCTATGTCGCAGAACTGACCAATTTATAAGAATACAAGTACAATGGCAATCCACAAGCGGTCACACTGTCATACTTGAACCCATATAAACCCAGTAGTCCATCGAGTACCACGACGGGTCTCGATAAACGATTTACAACAACCAAGATCGTACAGGATTCAACATACATGCCACATATTACATAAAGTTCACAGATACTTTTCGTCATCAGAGTACGAATAAAAGTTATTACAAACCGAGTTTGATAAATAAAGCGGAAGCAAATAAGTTCAAAGATAAAGTTTCCAACATAGTTTGATACAGTGCCAAACCAGATCACGGTCCACAAAAGCAAGGATAGGAATTACTAAAGAAGCCTGCCCAAGGCTTACTCCTCATCCACAGTGGGATAGAAGCAACTCTTGCAATACCCATGATACACAGTGCCATCTGCAACAATGGGAAATAAAACCCTGAGTACGAGAAGGTACTCAGCTAGACTTACCCATCATGAACCAGAAATAAAATGACTTCAAGGATTATGCAAGGCTGTATAAGTGGACGTAACTTGACAACATTTTGCGTAAAAGGCAATTGACCCATTGTACAATTATGATTCTTTTATCAAGTTAATTATAACTATCCATTTCTAGATTAGCAACTATCCTATGCCAAACATGTGATATATCATTTAGAAGCATACAATAGTAACCATAGCAGGTATTGTAATTCCATTTTCATCCGAACCATCATGTTTCATAACATAGTTACTACGATGTTGGGACTAGCCAAGTTTCTCACTATCCGGGAGAGACGGCAATTCGAATCGATTTCAACCAGCTGGGAATTTATTCCTAACACAAACCCAGGTCTACCAGCCATGATAGCCTTAGGTCACCTTTGGTACAACTCCGGTACACATTTCGTGGGTCCGTACTGCGCCGCACAATCTGGAACACCAGATGCTAGGATGCTCAGGCCAAGCCTGCCCTTGGGCTCAGTCTGATCATTCCCCGGAAGGAGCGCACAACAGAACGGTTCCTAGCCTGAGTTGAATTACTCGGCTTCACGGTTGGAACAAGTTATCCGACCAGCTAAGTGAGAGGCATGCGTTCAATCTTGTCAGAAGCGCCAACAACGGTACGGTCCTTAATCGACACAGACGGGGATAAATCCACACCCAAGACCTCCATGTCTTGTCGCTTCTCTATTGACTTCCCGTCCAGTCTTGATTTACTTTTACCCCATGGTTCTTGTTTCACGATAGCAAATATAGCCAACCGTGCTCCGGTATCCACCTATATCTCGCAGGTGACAGGACATCACCCGACTTTTACCAGTCTAAGCATGGCTAAGCATATATATTCGATCCTAGACCTATACCGGTTAAAGGTGTAATATTTGGACAAGGAATGTACATGCATCAAGTGGTTTTATTCAACTCTTATAACCTAATGCATCAATCATAAATACGTAATTAAACATTTGTAAATTACTGGGAGACTTATAATGCTCCGGGGCTTACCTCACAGAAAGGAAGTAGGGCAGTGGTCAGGACACTCCGGAAGCTCTTCAGGGTTCTGCTCCACGCCTTTGGGAGCTGCGGCTTGCGGATCCTCCTGCTGGTTCCCTTCCTCTGCTTCTTTGAATTCCAGCAACGTGATCTCTTCCTCTGATCCTAGATGCATGAGTATGGCATAAGTATTACGAATGCATATATGTTAACAAGTGCATCATGTTGATTGAGTAGGTGCATATCTCTTCTCGATTATTACTTAACTACTTCTACAATGCATCGACTATGCCACAAACAGTAGCTACTTGTTTCACTCATAACTGGAGTTCTACTAATCCAAAAACAGTGATCCTTAACTTTCTGGAAAGCTTATCAATTTCTCTACAACTTTGTTATTAACCATTTTTACAGTACACATCAGTTTCAACATACAACTCATCATACTCTAGAATCAGTCTGGAAACTACTTAATATGCAATATAAAGTAATAATACTTCTACTTCATGAAATCATTCAAAATTTGACAACATAGAATCTACCAACAGTTTAAGCATACCAAATACATTTAAGATAATATAATGGTGAAGCCCAAACTATTTATTTAATTACCTTTATTATTTTATTTAGATATCTAGGTTAAATAATAAACATATATCAGATATACTTAATAAATTCTCAAAAATTTACAGTGCCTTACTAATGCTATCAAAGGACTACTGTAAAAATTTCATGTCATTTTACCAAGTAGAACATTCTATACAAAAATGATAAGGCAGCAAGGCTTGAAATAGCATAAATGGAAAACCCTATTGAAAAGTGTCAAGCAACAGATTTCCTATTTTTCTTAGCATCCATATGGTACTAGGATTACCTCCAACAAATTTCATGAATTTTGGACTCACAATTAATTTATAAAAATTTATGCAAGGATTGACTATTCATAAAAGAAAAATCTATAACTATAAATCTACACATGCACTGGTCCTCAAATTTTTACCAGAGTTCATATATGTTAAGATTAGCTTACCACAAAATTTCATAATTTTTGGAGCACAGGAACTCTAGATATAAAATAAACAAATTTGAATGCATTCAAAAGCACATTTCAAATCCCTATTTAAATCTCCAAAACTTTCTATTGTAAATGTTAAAAACATATTTTTCCTAAATACTACACCTCCTAAGGAACACTACAAAATTTATTTCACAAATTTAGGAGCTACCAAACTGAAGATACAAAAATAACAAAAGACATGTGAATCTGCAATTTTTTAAACTAGCCCTCAACACTGCTGTCACTGACCGGTGGGGCCTACATGTTAGTTGGACCCACGTGTCATTGAGACGAAACAGAGCAGCGGCGCTGCTTGACACTATGCGGCTATGGCTCGTCGATGGCGAGCTTCGCCGGCGGTGACATCTTCACTAGACCTTCTACTCGACCTAGCGCGCCTAATGAGCCAGATGGTCGGACCTATTGCCGACTTTAGAGACGACGGCGGCGGCAATGGCGGAGCGGCGGGGCTAGACCACGGCAGTACGCCGGTGCCGCCAAGACCAACTTAGAAACCTTGCATGGCTTTACACTCTTTACAAAAATTGTAGCTAATTTATTAAGGAACAAAAGTGGTTTTATGGTCAACTCATGAAAATGTGTGGAACATGGTCAAACATGGCCCACAAGTTTGAAATTCATGCTGATTTCATACTTAGAAATTTTCCTAAGTCTTAAAGTGTTTTGCAGTTTCGTGTACCCAACTGTTTCACCTTGTATCTCCCTAACAGAGCCAAACCAGCTCGAGCTCCAATAACAAGAGTTGTAGTTCACATATAGATGATCAACTTTGTTAACTATGGCATAGTCTAGATCATCACGGATTAGGAGATAATCACCGTTAAACCTGCTCTGTCAGTCATCGTCGATGAGCTCTGAATCACTGTTTTCAGAAATCGGTCAGTGACCGTCATGGTCGACCGGTTCAGAAGTCGCTGGCCGCGTGGCGCCACTCATCGTCGCTCGCCTGAGCGCGCAGGCCACACGCCATGGACACCCTGGCACGGCCAGCCGCGTCTTGAAGCCACCCCACGCCTGCTCGACCGAGTCGCCCGCCCCAGTTCGCATTTCTCGCCTCCCACAGCGTAGCACCGAAGCCGCCCGCCATTGCCACCAGAACTTCACCCTCGCCTAGCTCCCGCGTCTTGGCAAAAACGCGTTGCCCAGCTTACCCAGAGCTCCACCGTGATCCCCTCTCCCTTTTCCACCGTGCTAGCGAGTCAATCGTGCATCGGTAAGGGCCAATCGCCGATTTTTTCCCCACCACCGCCTTGTCGGACCTCGCCGAAGTTAGCACTTCTCGCGGCCAGCGCTCCTCGCATCCTCCCATTCCCTCCTCTGGCTCACATTAGGTCATAGGAGCACCACCGAAGCCCGTAGGGTCACCGTTAGGGACCTTGACGCCGTAGCATCGTCGGAGCCAGTCCTGCCGTGGCCGTGCACCGCCGTTGCTCATTGCTGACCCTATAGCCATGCCAAAAGCTTCAATCAAGGGCATGGCTAGTTGCGCATTGCTGTAGTGAGCACTGTAATGCCGTTGGTCTTGCCGGCGAAGCCACCGACGGTGAGTCCCGCCGTCGTCTTCTTCCTTCCCCTGCTTCTCTCTCTAACGCGTGGGTCCACCTTGTCAGCCGCCGTGGCTAAGGCGGGAGCCTAGCGTGGGCCGCTCCATTGTCTGGGCTGCGCCAGTGTCATTCTCGGGCTGTCGTTCCTCAGGCCGGCCTAGCTGTGGCTGTGATTTGTTTCATTATTTCGTTTTGCTTTATTATTTCACAGATTTGTGTTGATATTCAAAAATAGGTATTTCCTAGTATATAGATCCAACTGTTATGGTTCTAATTTTGTTGAGCTCCTAGTATTGTCTAGTATTTAATAAAAATATTACATGAGCACATGTTTTAGAAATTCTGGATAAATTAAATAGGACTTTGAAATGTGTTTTTGGGTACATGCAAACTTGTTTGAATTTTATCTTGAGTTTCTGTGGTCCAAAAATGATGAAATTTTATGGGTAATCTATTATTGCTTAGTAGAATCTCTGGTTAAAATTTCAGAGCTAGTGCATGTATGGTTTTTAAGTTATAGAATTTCTTTTTATCAATGGATGGATCTTGTGTGAATTTTCATAATTTTTCTATAGATCCAGTATAGGTAAAATTTGGTGAGTAAGGTTCTTATGCTAGAATGATGCTTGGAAAAATGAGAAATCTATTGCTTGACACTTTTCATTAGGGTTTCCTAATTATGCTAAAAAATGGACATACCACTTGTTATTTTAGGTACAGCAAGTTTTGCTTGCTCAATGAATTTGAAATTTTTATGGTAGTCTATGTGAAGCATGAGATAGCTACTGTAATTTTTATAGATTTTTATGAATAGTTTTACTATATATTGCTTTAATCACCTAATTAACTAAATAAATTGGAAAAGGATATTAAATAATTTATTTAGAAGTCAGCACCATACTTTCTAGTGTTCCTCTGGTATGTGTAACAAGTTGGTAAGCTTGGTTTGGTCAAATTAGGCTTTTGCATCATCGTTAAATAAATAAGTTAGTAACCCTGCCATTTTGGACAAATTCTAGATTAAGGGAATTCGGTTTGGTTAACGTAAGAATCATGCTTTGATGTTTATAATTGTTTTGAAGATAATTTCATAAGCTTTCCCGAATGTCCTCATACAAGTCATTTGGAATTGTAGAACTCTGATTATGATTGAATTAAGGGATTACTTGTATGCATACGAAGCTTTAAATGTTAAATTATGTATACCTTTACTATTTCTAAGTTGTGGTAATGTTCTTAGGTGTTAGGCCTTTAACTGAAGATGAGCATCTTTACCTTAGGTTATGCAAGTTAGGTAAGTTGATCATGTTCTTCAAGTTAAGTTTAGATACATGTTTTAAAGTGATTTGAATAGAGCTATTCTTAATCGGTAAACGAGTGTCCAATGATGTTTTGTTAAACACTTACTGGATTCATTCATCATGAGCATCATGTCATTCCTTATGCATCCATGTTATTTATCTTGTGCATTGGCATGCAATAGGTGTTTCGGAGGGAGTTACGCTTCTAGAATTCGAGCCAGTACTTCCGGAGGAGCAGCAGCAAGCTCAGGAGCAGGAGGTGCAGGCCCCCGAAGAAGGAGTCAACGAAGAAGTTCTTGAGTGCCCCAATCACCAACCTTCATCTTTCCTGAAAGGCAAGCCCCGGAGCATTCTAAGACTCCTATGTTTTCAAAATGGTTACTTTGAGTATCTTTATTTATTGATGCATTAAGTGATAGGAATTGGATGCGAACACTTGTTGCATATATATCTATTCCTTGGCCAGTATACGTACCCTGAATCCTATTTAGGTCCAGGAGCGAATCAAAGCTTAGCCATGCTTAGACCGGTAAAAGTCAGGTGATTTCCTGTCACCTGCATATTAGAAAAATGGCTGGTCATGGTTGGCTATAATTGCTATCGTGGAGAATAACCATGTGTTAATAATGAATTGTGACCGGGCGGGAGGTCGATAGAGAAGCAACAAGACAAGGAGGTCTTGGTTGTGGATCTATCCCTGTCTGTGTCAGTTAAGGACCGATTCGCTGTACGTCCTCATGTCATGTTGAACACATGCCTATCACTTAGTTGGCCGGATAACTCGTTCCGACCACAAAGCCGAGTAGCTCAACTCAGGCTGGAAGACCAAGAAGTGAAAGTGCGCACCCTGGTGGTAGTAAGGATGTGCGGGGAGCTATTGGCGTAAGTCCAAGGTGAGATTGACCACCTGGCAGAGTGGACTCCCTGAGGGTGCGGCGCTGCTCAGAGCCGCGATTCCTGAGATGTACCAAAGGTGACCTAAGGCTACCTTCGCGAGGTATGCCTGGGTTTGTGTTAGGAATACCCCTCCAGCTGGATAGGAATCGATTCGAATCGCCGTCTCTCCCGGATAGTGAGAACTTGACTGAGCAGCGGCAATGTAGATGCACTTAATTGAACTTGATGGTTAAATCAATGATGATGATGATACAACATTATACCGGATATGGTTATTAATGTTTGGAGTTAATTAATTGCTTGCTCTAGTACAGGTGCTAATCTAGTTGATAGGTTAATATTGTTAACTTACTGCTTACTCATAAATCAAATTATGTTCTCGTATCACTAAAGCTTTTAGGAAAAATGGTTGTCAAGCTAGATCCACCGATAAAGCCTTGCATAATCCTTGGTGTCGTTTATTTCTGGTTTACAACAGGTAAGTCTAGCTGAGTACCTTCTCGTACTCAGGGTTTATTTCCCTTGTTGCAGATGACGTGCTATATAACGGCTACTGCAAGTATTGTCTCCACCCTGCGGGGGATGAAGACTAGATCATGGGCATGATCATCTATATTATCTTATCTTACTGGTTTTGATGGAGATGACTATGGTACTGGTTTGTATTTGAACTAAGTGTGTGTGATGGTGTTAAACTACTTTGCTTCTGCTATTTGTGAACTCATTTTGTAATAACTATGTGTACTCTGATGTATGTGGTACTTATGAACTACTTGTGAAATGGATGTAACATGTGGCTTGTTATGTTGAATTACTGTGATCTTGGTTGTATGCAAGTTGGTTTGAAATCCTTCGTGGTTTTAGTTGACTACCGGGTTTATATGGGTTCAAGTATGACGGTTTGATCGCTCCGGTGATTGCTTTTGTACTTGTGCTCTTATAAATTGGGGAATAGCTGTGCTTGAAGATAGTGTGTGATTAGCTTTACCTTGAATGTTTGCTTCCAAAGGAAATAGATGACAAGTTAATAGTTAGTAAAAGGTTCACCCCTTTGAAAACTAAATTGCTAAATGTAAGTAAAACTTGTTTTGTAAAGATATCCACCTACTCGGTAAGAAGGATATAAAAGATAACAATACTTTACCACCATGTTTTGCAGGATATGTGTAGCGGTGTTGTTGTAGGTGACTAGTTGTTAGGTGTGAGCTTTGTGCTTAGTAATAGTCGCTTAAGCTAATTAGATTGAGTATTTCGAAATGCTTGCTTAAGACCAGGATGTAGGTGCGGATGCTTGTAATCTAGGTAGTGCCGTGGCTGTCACTCCTTTTGTCCTCGGAAAGCATATGAGTGTTGAAGGGCGCTATCCTGGAACAACATCCAAGTTTTGGTAATCTCATGGTTGTCGTTTTCAATTAAGTTCTCTCTTAGGAGCCTAAGCCTGTGCATGTGGTTGCTAGCCATTGAACGTTGTACTACGAAGACCTTTATCCATATCTTTGCTTGACCTTAGGCCCAAGCTTAGCTCCCTTCCTTGCTTGCATGTGTTATGGTTGTCCCACTCTTGTGGGGGAGGACCTTGCTCAAAAATCTTTGTCGAACTTCATTGCTCTTTCTCCTACTGATGAGCTAGTGCAACACTAATCGTTATCTGCCCTAGCTTTGGAACCTTTTCCTCACAGATCATGTCATTGCTTCATCAACTCAATCCCTAGTTAGTGCATTGGCTATGTCCCTTGAATCTCATTTATTTTGCCTCCAACCCTTTCAAGTCCCTGGATGTTTATCAGTCTGGATCTCATGTTGCTGCTCGACAAGACCAAATCTCATGTTAATCTTTATCTGGTAATCACTTTGGTGGACACGAGGTGTATATGGAAATTAGGCAGGAGTCCCTTGCTCAATTGTCTTCGGCAATTAAGCTATGTTCTCTTGCGCTATATTTTGATCTTTGGATCACCTCCTTGTTGACTCCTAACCTTGTGACTACCATTGTTTGCTATCCCTCCTTTTCATGGTGCTTGCTCCTATGCAACCAAAATTGTGCCACGTGAAAATTATTTTGGGTTGCATGTTCAGTAATGGTGCCACGATTAGTGATCTATGATGCCGTGATGAAACTGAGAGCCTCCTGTGGGTGCACACACAAGGCTGTGCTGCTCGGCACGCGCTGGTATCGGGGTTTCTAGTCATGATCCATTGCCAAACTGCATCGATGTGTTATTTTCATGTGAACTCTTCCTTGGTTATCTCTCCACATCTTATCGAAGATACATATATCAGACCAAAAGTAGTAGAGCTTCCTTTTGAAGTCACAAAAAGGATAACCTTTGTAGAACTAGTCACTGACATAAACATTAATAGACTACAAGAGGTGGTAGACAAGTGACTCCACTTGGTTGTCCCTATAATGACCTCGGTCATCTAATGAGCAACTTATGTCATCCATGTTGGATCAGAAAGGTGCACCACACTTAAAGTTGGACAAGTTATCAGTCGGAAGATAAAGGGACCAAGATATTATGTGCTGTAATAGGTCACCTAGTATATATGAGTTCCTATCCAAGTTCTCAATCTTTAGGTGCATAAGGATCATGTAGACGAACCGACCTTCTTTGGTGTGACCCCTTTCTGCTGACTTCAATGGCGACCATCTATATGCTTCGACCACAATTTTTATTATCAAGAGTGAAGATTTGGAACCTTTTTAGTGTTGAGAGACAACTGATTAGTTACCAGTAGGAAAGTTAGTCTTCAGTTAGGTAATGACTGTTTGGTAACTATAAAGACCAGATCTCACATAACAATGTTGATAAAGGAAACAACAAACCTGGCCCTACAATGCAAGTGCTACTTCTTCTCCAAATGTGCTATCAAGTCAATTCCATCTTGGACAATCATGTATATAGTGCAAGATGTTGTATCAGCTAAGTAAAAAACTAGAGAAAGCATATCCCTAGTTTTGATCAGCATCATTGTGCCCCTAGGTACCACAAACGGATTTGTCCCAGGCTCTATTGGACGAAGTACGTAGGACATTGCTATCTTGGATTCCTCCCAAAGTAACAATACTTCATGAAGGCCAACAAAGGAAATTCTTCAGACAAAACTTACTACAAACGACAAGTATCAGAAAGTGTCTTGACCAAATTAGCCTCTCTTATGCTTGAAGCTAGGTAGCCTAAAGCTATGGCTGATATTGGAAACTGGTAGCATGTCTCTCTTCCATAAAAGTCTTTCGTCCTGAATCTCGGGACGTGATTCTTTTAAGGGGGGGAGGGCTGTAACACCCCAGGTGTTTGTCACCAGTTAAGCAATGGGTTGGAGCTCAAACATGACATGTTAAGTGGTGATGACGGTGTCAAGATCAATTCTATAAGAGCGAGCTCCAACTTAAACTTGGGCAACACACCTTTGCTTGCTTATTGGCCCTTTTCGGATATATACCTAAGTAAGGTTGAAGGTGCTTCTTTCATGTGCCTCACATCAATTTCCACCCACATGGATGATTGGAAAAGTTTCACGAAGTTTGGAATCAAAAAGTCACATGAAATGATAAGTTATATCCTTGTTGGAATGATTTTACTAAGTGCTTGAATTGCACTATTAAGTGAATGAGAGCATGAGATGTCAACCAAACCTTGCAACCTTGCCAAAATGACTCTAGATGAATTCTACAACAAAAGTCATGAAAGGTTCATGTTGGGAAAATGCCAAGAAAACGCTCCAATGGATCAAAAAGGATAATTTAAGCTCCATCATGATCCTACTTTGGTCAAAGTAGAACAGTAGGTTCTATACCAGTTTTGAGGTTGGACCTTAAATGAAAGTTGTAGTCCATATCATGTAGAACAAACTTTGTTTTTGGACTAAGAGCTAGATCAACTTAGAAATAAGTCAAACAGAGTCTTGAAGTTGGAACCTACTGCTGATTTCAGGACTTAGAAATATTCTAAGTCTAGAAATTCATCGACATCGGCATTGACGTCTCGCGTTCTCCGAAATTTGTTAAGCAACTCGATTTGGTCCAAAGATAAAAGTTGGAGTATACATGATGGAGATGGACATGTATAAAGATGGCATTCGTTCGACTTTGTTTTGATCACCAATTTGGGCTTTTGTTCATCGCTGTCAACGTGCTGACGCTGTTAACTTGGAGATTAATTACCCACTATTATGATGCTCAAATGACTGGAGTCCCTTAATGAGAAATGTAGAATAGTCCGAGGTGAGCAAACTTCATTTTTGGCCCAAGGACTGATTCAGCCTGGAAGTGGCCCAAATCAGCTCCCACCCTGCCCACACCGACGCCCGCCACGTGCTCGAGGATTTGCCCGAACGGCGACGCGTGTCCTGGATGTGTCCTCCATGCCCGAGCTGAGCACCTCACCTTGCTGCCGTGCATCCTTGTGCCCCTGCGTCGATGCGGAGAGCCGAGCGTGTTTCCCTTCACTCGCTCTGGCCCTCCCCTTCTTTTTCCCTCGCATGTTGCTGCTGCTTGCAGGCGCGACCGTCGCCGCCATGGCCGGTCATGCCATCTCCATGGCCGCCATCGTTCCTGCGTCTCCAACCTCCCTCCACCCAAATTGACCGCACCACCACCTCCCTCACCTCGCGCCGCAACCCCCGCACCCCTCGCCTGAAGCCGCTCGTCACCGGCGCGCCCTCACCACGGTGCGGCTCGGCCTAGGCCGTCGGCGCACGTGGCTGGGGCTCCATGCTCCACCTCGGGCCGAGCCGAGGCCACCGGCGAGTGCGCATGGCCCTGCTCGTGCTCCGCCGCCACTTCCCCCACCGCCGACGAGCCTCCTCCGGCCGGCGAACGGCGAGCTCCTGTGCAGCCCTTCAAAAATTCACGTCAGGGACCTCGTCTTAAAATTCGACTAAAGGGAAGGGCCTAAATGCGATGTCATTGACTCAAGTGAATAGTGCCTTGAGGGACCTATTTGTTGTAAATCGGGTGAAACTTTGGAAATTCATAGTAAATCGTAGAAAATTCGTAAAATAGTAAATGAGGACTTTTTGGAATCCTTGTGAAATTTTCTATGCACTAGATCTATAATATGTTAGGTTTTAGTTTAAAGTTTTATCTGTAAAAATAGATTTGTGCAGTCAGGGTTTGAATGCTAGTCTTACTTGTTTTTTTTATAACTGCAGTTGATGTGCTCAAATAAATGTGAAATTTTTGTGGAGTGCTACTAAGGTGATTGTTGTTGTCTGGTAAAAATTTCATGAGTTTAGGATTTATAGTTTAAGAGTTATAAAAATAACAAATGCCCTGTTTTGATTTGCTCCTATTCTGAACAGTTCTGCATGTTTGAATTAATTGACTCAGTTAAGTTATGAATCATGATTTGGTGACAATACATGAGTTTTAGTAATTTTCTTAAGCTTTCCAAAAAGTTAAATATCATGATTTTTGGCTAAGTAGATCTTGAGTTATACTTGCTTAAATCTCTGTGGCTGTTCCTGCCCAAACCCAGACAGGGTTTCCTTGTTCTTACTGTGGGGCCTTCTTAGTAGTAGAATTAGCTTTAGGTGTTTACAACAAAGTTGTTTAGAATTTTCTAAGCTTTCTAAAGAGTCTAGAACCACATTTATTGGACCTGTATAACTCCATTTATAGCTGTTTAAAGTGGCATGTCAGTTTCTGTCTATGTTTTGGACAGAGGTGCAATTATTGGATTAGTTGACCCTTCTAACTGTAGAATCAACTTAATATGAGAATAAGAAAGTTGTAGGTAACTTCCTAAGCTTTTCAAAAAGTTATGGTTCATGTTTGTTGGAGGTCTAGAACTCCAGTTATGCTTCTCTGATGATGCTATCCGTTTTCTATACCACTGCTGTTGGGCTGGATTTGCAGTTTTGCTTGTGCAATTATTTTCGTGGTGTAAATGATGTTTGCTATAGTTGTAGTGAATACAAAAGTTGTAGAAAATTTCATAATCTTGCTTGTGTTCAAATTGTAAGACCATAGGCCTGATAGTTTAGGAGTTACATGACTTTTAAGTCTTCTATCAAGTTTTGATTTTATTCTGAGCAGATCTGAAAGATGCTAGTGTTTGATCTAGTTAGGGTTTGAATGAGTTTTTGGTGATAATAACAAAGTTGTATATAATTCATGTATCTAGATTCTGTTAAAATTTGGTGGTATTTGGCCAAGTAGTTTGTGAGTTATGCCTATTTAAAGTTGGGTTACAGAATTGATTACTCTCTGTCTTGTTTAGACCAGTTTCTGTAAATGGGTATATTTGACTTAGTTAACTTGAGAATCATGCTAAGATGATTAAATATGAATTGTAGATAATTTCATAAGCTTTCCATAATTTCTTCTTGCAAGTCATTTGGATTTATGTAACTCCAGTTATAGCTAAATCTTGTAGCTGCTGTTTGCATGTCCAGAAGTTGACAGATTCCAATTATAGTTGTTTGCTTGTATATTGCTAAGTGTGGCTCATACCTTTGATGATGGTTGAGTTAGAGTACCTGAGATCTTGGGAAACTTGTGTCATGCTTGGTGTTGTCATCTTCTTTGCTATCGTGGCATGATAAATTATGCGATATTTATAGTAAGCAATGTGAAGTGCTTGTGCATGTTAATGTAACCTTGTGCTTGTCTTACTTACTGCATGCGATGCAGTGCCTATTGCACTTCCATGTATTCATACACCTGCATCTTGCATCTCATTTAGGTATGCTAGATAAACCACGGGAAGGATGTGATGTGGAGCCGAACTCGAAGATTTGGGTTTGGTGGATCTATCCCGAAGATGGAAGGACTAAGCAAGTGCTAGGACCGGAGATGTCACCAAGTCGGTGCAAGCTAACTGAACTGACTTGTGTCGGATCCCAGGCAAGCCCCGGAGCATTTTAAGTCTCCCAGTATTTTACAAATGATTACTTAAGTACTTATGATTGATGCATTAGGTTATAAGAGTTGAATGGAACCACTTGATGCATATAAATTCCTTGTCCAGATATTACACCTTTAACCGGTATAGGTCCAGGATTGAATATATGCTTAGCCATGCTTAGACCGGTAGAAGTCGGGTGATATCCTGTCACCTGTGAGATATAGGTGGATACCGGAGCATGGTTGGCTATATTTGCTATCGTGGAAAAGAACCATGGGGTAAAAGTAAATCGAGGCCGGGCGGAGTCTATGTGTAGGTTGACTCATGTGATTCCGTCTGTGTCGATTAAAGACTTGTTGGCGCTTCTGACAAGATTGAATGCATGCCTATCACTTAGCTGGCCGGATAACTCATTTCGACCGTGAAGCCGAGTAGCTCAACTCAGGCCGGGACCCATTTTGTTGTGCGCTCCTTGCATGGGGCGATCAGACTGAGCCCAAGGGTAGGCTAGGCCTGAACGTCCTGGCATCTGGTGTCCCAGATTGTGCAGCGCAGTACGAACCCGCGAAATGTGTACCTGAGTTGTACCAAAGGTGACCTAAGGTGACCGTTGATCTGGTCTGCCTGGGTTTGTGTTAGGAATAAATTCCTAGCTGGTTGAAATCAATTCGAATCGCCGTCTCTCCCGGATAGTGAGAAACTTGGCTAGTCCCAACATCGTAGTAATTGGATTATGGAATGTGATGGTTCAGATAAACATGGAATTACTATACCTGCTATGGTTACTATTGTATGCTCTAAAAAGATATACCACATGTTTGGCACAGGATAGTTGCTAATCTAGAGATGGATAGTTCTAATTAACTTGATGACAGAATTATAATGGTATAATTGAGTTAATCGTTTTTTATGCAAAATGTTGTCAAGCTACCTCCACTTATAAAGCCTTGCATACTCCTTGGAGTCAATTTTATTTCTGGTTTATGGCGGGTAAGTCTAGTTGAGTACATTCGAGTACTCAGGGTTTATCCCACCATGTTGCAGGTGAGGTTTCGGCCTGCTGAAGATGGTGGCTAACCGCCGGTGGGCTCGGCGACTCTATATTCACTTCTCAACTACATGCTTTTGTCTAAGGATGTCACTTATGCTAGCAATGTATTTGGAACTTATATTAATGTAATCATTTGAAAGCTATCTTGTTTTCACCAATCGATTTTGAAACCCCAAACTTGTACTATTAATTGTGAACTCATTGTAATACTATTTCTACTGCAACTCTGTGTATGTGATGTGTATTTGCTTAATCACGTGATCTTGGTTGTGATGTTGATTTACCGAGGTCCATAACGTGTACCCAACTATTTCACCTTGTATCTCCCTAATAGAGCCAAACCAGCTCGAGCTCCAATAACAAGAGTTGTAGTTCACATATAGATGATCAACTTTGTTAACTATGGCATAGTCTAGATCGTCATGGATTAGGAGATAATCACCGTTAAACCTGCTCTGTCAGTCATCATCGATGAGCTCTGAATCACCATTTTCAGAAATCGGTCAGTGACCGTCATGGCCGACCGGTTCAGAAGTCACTGGCCGCGTGGTGCCACTCGTCGCCGCTCGCCTGAGCGCGCAGGCCATGCGCCGTGGATGCCCTAGCACGGCCAGCCATGTCTTGAAGCCACCCCGCGCCTGCTTGACCGAGTCGCCCGCCCCAGTTCGCATTTCTCGCCTCCCACAGTGCAGCACCGAAGCCGCCCACCATTGCCGCCGGAACTTCACCCTCGCCTAGCTCCCGCGTCTTGGCAAAAATGCGTTGCCCAGCTTACCCAGAGCTCCGCCGTGATCCCCTCTCCCTTTTCCACCGTGCTAGCGAGTCAATCGTGCATCGGTAAGGGCCAATCGCCGATTTTTTTCCCCACCACCGCCTTGTCGGACCTCGCCGGAGTTAGCACTTCTCGCGGTCAGCGCTCCTCGCATCCTCCCATTCCCTCCTCTAGCTCGCGTTAGGTCATAGGAGCACCACCGAAGCCCGTAGGGTCACCATTAGGGACCTTGACACCGTAGCGTCGTTGGAGCCGGCCCTGCCACGGCCGTGCGCCACCGTTGCTCGTCGCCGACCCTGTAGCCATGCCAAAAGCTTCAATCAAGGGCACGGCTAGTTGCGCATTGCTATAGTGAGCACCGTAACACCGTTGGTCTCGCCGGCGAAGCCACCGACGGCGAGTCCCGCCGTCGTCTTCTTCCTTCCCCTGCTTCTCTCTCTGACGCGCGGGTCCGCCTTGTCAGCCACCGTGGCTGAGGCGGGAGCCCAGCGTGGGCTGCTCCATTGTCTGGGCCACGCCAGCGTCATTCTCGGGCCGCCGTTCCTTGGGCCGGCCCAGCTGTGGCTGTGATTTGTTTCATTATTTCGTTTTGCTTTATTATTTCATAGATTTGTGTTGATATTCAAAAATAGGTATTTCCTAGTATATAGATCCAACTGTTATGGTTCTAATTTTGTTGAGTTCCTAGTATTGTCTAGTATTTAATAAAAATATTATATGAGCACATGTTTTAGAAATTCTAGATAAATTAAATAGGACTTTGAAATGTGTTTTTGGGTACATGCAAACTTGTTTGAATTTTATCTTGAGTTTCTGTGGTCCAAAAATGATGAAATTTTATGGGTAATCTATTATTGCTTAGTAGAATCTCTGGTTAAAATTTCAGAGCTAGTGCATGTATGGTTTTTAAGTTATAGAATTTCTTTTTATCAATGGATGGATCTTGTGTGAATTTTCATAATTTTTCTATAGATCCAGTGTAGGTAAAATTTAGTGAGTAAGGTTCTTATGCTAGAATGATGCTAGGAAAAATGAGAAATCTGTTGCTTGACACTTTTCATTAGGGTTTCCTAATTATGCTAAAAAATGGACATACCACTTGTTATTTTAGGTACAGCAAGTTCTGCTTGCTCAATGGATTTGAAATTTTTATGGTAGTCTATGTGAAGCATGAGATAGCTACTGTAATTTTTGTAGATTTTTATGAATAGTTTTACTATATATTGCTTTAATCACCTAATTAACTAAATAAATTGGAAACGGATATTAAATAATTTATTTAGAAGTCAGCACCATACTTTCTAGTGTTCCTCTGGTATGTGTAACAAGTTGGTAAGCTTGGTTTGGTCAAATTAGGCTTTTGCATCATCGTTAAATAAATAAGTTAGTAACCCTGCCATTTTGGACAAATTCTAGATTAAGGGAATTCGGTTTGGTTAACGTAAGAATCATGCTTTGATGTTTACAATTGTTTTGAAGATAATTTCATAAGCTTTCCCGAATGTCCTCATACAAGACATTTGGAATTGTAGAACTCTGATTGTGATTGAATTAAGGGATTACTTGTATGCATACGAAGCTTTAAATGTTAAATTATGTATACCTTTACTATTTCTAAGTTGTGGTAATGTTCTTAGGTGTTAGGCCTTTAACTGAAGATGAGCATCTTTACCTTAGGTTATGCAAGTTAGGTAAGTTGATCATGTTCTTCAAGTTAAGTTTAGATACATGTTTTAAAGTGGTTTGAATAGAGCTATTCTTAATCGGTAAACGAGTGTCCAGTGATGTTTTGTTAAACACTTACTGGATTCATTCATCATGAGCATCATGTCATTCCTTATGCATCCATGATATTTTTCTTGTGCATCGGCATGCAATAGGTGTTCCGGAGGGAGTTACGCTTCTGGAATTCGAGCCAGTACTTCCGGAGGAGCAGCAGCAAGCTTAGGAGCAGAAGGTGCAGGCCCCCGAAGAAGGAGTCAACAAAGAAGTTCTTGAGTGCCCCGATCACCAACCTTCATCTTTCCTAAAAGGCAAGCCCCAGAGCATTCTAAGACTCCTATGTTTTCAAAATGGTTACTTTGAGTATCTTTATTTATTGATGCATTAAGTGATAGGAATTGTATGCGAACACTTGTTGCATATATATCTATTCCTTAGCCAGTATACGTACCCTGAATCCTATTTAGGTCTAGGAGTGAATCAAAGCTTAGCCATGCTTAGACCGATAAAAGTCAGGTGATTTCCTATCACCTGCATATTAGAAAAATGGCTGGTCATGATTGGCTATAATTGCTATCGTGGAGAATAACCATGTGTTAATAATGAATTGTGACCGGGCGGGAGGTCGATAGAGAAGCAACAAGGCAAGGAGGTCTTGGTTGTGGATCTATCCCCGTCTGTGTCGGTTAAGGACCAATTCGCTGTACGTCCTCATGTCATGTTGA
Organism: Miscanthus floridulus; assembly: GCF_019320115.1. Taxonomy (NCBI): domain Eukaryota; kingdom Viridiplantae; phylum Streptophyta; class Magnoliopsida; order Poales; family Poaceae; genus Miscanthus; species Miscanthus floridulus. Next base: position 30,009,254 of record NC_089591.1, on the reverse strand, counting down.
ACGCATGCCTATCACTTAGTTGGCCGGATAACTCATTCCGACCGCGAAGCCGAGTAGCTCAACTCAGGCCGAAAGACCGAGAGGTGAAAGTGCGCACCCTGGCGGTAGTAAGGATGTGCGGGGAGCTATTGGCGTAAGTCTAAGGTGAGATTGACCACCTGGCAGAGTGGACTCCCTGAGGGTGTGGTGCTGCTCGAAGCCGCGATTCCTAAGATGTACCAAAGGTGACCTAAGGCTACCTTCTCGAGGTATGCCTGGGTTTGTGTTAGGAATACCCCTCCAGCTAGATAGGAATCGATTCAAATCGCCGTCTCTCCCGGATAGTGAGAACTTGACTGAGCAGCGGCAACGTAGATGCACTTAATTGAACTTGATGGTTAAATCAATGATGATGATGATACAACATTATACCAGATATGGTTATTAATGTTTGGAGTTAATCAATTGCTTGCTCTAGTATAGGTGCTAATCTAGTTGATAGGTTAATATTGTTAACTTACTGCTTACTCATAAATCAAATTATGTTCTCGTATCACTAAAGCTTTTAGGCAAAATGGTTGTCAAGCTAGATCCACTGATAAACCCTTGCATAATCCTTGGTGTCGTTTATTTCTGGTTTACGACGGGTAAGTCTAGCTGAGTACCTTCTCGTACTCAGGGTTTATTTCCCTTGTTGTAGATGACGTGCTATATAACGGCTACTACAAGTATTGTCTCCACCCTGCGGGGGATGAAGACTAGATCATGGGCATGATCATCTATATTATCTTATCTTACTGCTTTTGATGGAGATGACTATGGTACTGGCTTGTATTTGAACTAAGTGTGTGTGATGGTGTTAAACTACTTTGCTTCTGCTATTTGTGAACTCATTTTGTAATAACTATGTGTACTCTGATGTATGTGGTACTTATGAACTACTTGTGAAATGGATGTAACATGTGGCTTGTTATGTTGAATTACTGTGATCTTGGTTGTATGTAAGTTGGTTTGAAATCCTTCGTGGTTTCAGTTGACTACCGGGTTTATATGGGTTCAAGTATGATGGTTTGATCGCTCCGGTGATTGCTTTTGTACTTGTGCTCTTATAATATCAAAGCCGACTCTCGCGGTTTCACGGGCGCGTGTGTCGCAGTTGCGCAGGTATGGTGCGCATGGCTGGTGTGGATCCGGCATGGTCACATAGCATGGCACATGCGCTGGCTATGGACACACGGACGTGGCCAAGAGAGGACACTCCTGTCTTGGGATTGATCGACGAGGACATCGATCTCTTAAGGGGTGAGGATGTAACATCCCAGCCCAGGGCTTAACAGGATTAATAGGATACTCATACCAATAAGTTGCAACTTCTTTTCCAGAAGCCCATCTGCAAATAACTCTGAGGTTAAGCGTGCTTGGCCTGGAGCGATGGGTGACTGACCGGGAAGTTCTTCCCGGGTGTGCACGAGTGAGGACAAAGTGCGTAGAAAAGACCTGTGTTGGTCTGTGAGGGCAGTCTATATCCTAGAGAAGCTGTCAGATGTAAGCGGGCCCAGCCTCGTAGAGGTGGGACATTACACTCTACCTTAGGAAAAGTATTATACCTTTTTCATATCATATGACGTGAGACAAAGATGATTTTTTGTTTTTTATTTTCTGAAAATAGCATTACATATAGAGCCCATTAAAATACAACTGACAATGGGACCAAATATCTCATTTATTATATGTAAATAAAATAGTTATAGCAAACTAATATTGTCAATAATTTATGATAACCGCAAGGTAGCATGTTATGACGGAACATAGATCATCATAAACAAACTACTTCTCTAGGTTATGACGATTTTTATTGTGTCTTAACGACGAACACATTATTTTCGTCAAAAAGTCATTCTCTTCCTGAAAGTCGTCATAAAACAGAATGACTTATTGACAAATTGACTCATCATCACAAAAAAATTGTTGTAGATCTTCATATTTCTTGTAGTGTGTTCACTACATTAAGCCATAGGAGTTGAAGACTGAGAGTTACCAGAAGAGCTCAAGCGCGTGCATAGCTCATGGAGATTGTTGTACTCCTCTTGTTGTCGTTTCTTGTATTTCTCAAGCTCACTTTCAGTCTTTTTTGTCTTTTTCTTTAGTTCATCCACTTGATCGACGAGGGTAGCGGAACTTTCCTGTTCAGCAACAAGCTATTCCTAAAGCGTTCTCTCTACCGATGTCTCTACTCTGGTGGAGCTTGTCTAGATACCAACATTCTTCAAAAAAGGGTTGTTACGCTTCCCTGGGAGGGGGCCAGCCCTAGGAGATGCAGAGGACCTTGCAAACAACATCAGCACTAGTCATTAGTTGCTACCCATCAATAACAGGTTCTGCTTGCATAGTTTCCATAGCTTTCTGCAAAATTCAATCAGTAAAACATTAGGTTACAGATAGTGAAAGAGGACTTCAATTGAAAACCCAAGAGATTAATTTATAGCAAGTTATGCATAGGTCTTCCTTAGCCTACTGCTGATAGAGATTACATAAGCTTCAGTAGATTTTAGTAGATTTCCATAACACTAGGCTCCTGCTACGTTTCCTTCTTTTATAGCAATGACTTCAGTAGATTTCAAGGAAAGCAAAAGAAGGTACTTACAACTGCTGCTCTTGCAGCATTGCTCAGGCTCTTTTTACTACTGGTATGAAAGTCCCTGAAGGCTTCCACAACATTAACATCTTCATCAGGTGGACCATGTTGTTCTTCAAGTCCCTGATTGTGTTCTGCTGCCTTCCTCTCATTCTCCTTCTATTCACATTACACATGAGTTTCTGTTCAAGAGTAACAATAAAATACAACCATCAGCTACAAATTTTTGCAGCTAGACAACATAGGAGCGAGATCCTATAGCCTAGTGGTACTTCACTTTTGTACCGTTTCATTTTTTTTCTTAGATGTTTCCTATAGCTTCATTTGTGTTAGGCTATAGCCCAAGTAAACCATAGCAAGACAAGACAATAAATCGATGGGTTCACACACACCTTGTTCTTACCACTTGACCAAATCTTGACAAGTTCACACCACTGTGCATTGTTCATGGATGGGACAAGAGAGGACGTATGGATCTGATCAGCAAGGACGCCATTGAAGTATTTTTTTTCTTTAACCTATAACATGTGTTAACGGTCCTTAACTCACACTTTTAACCACTAACTATCACATAAAATAAACAGATATAGACACCAAACTTAGAATTAGGGTTTATAACTAACGAATTCCATGAGTTTTGGTGTCTATTCATTTGCAGGAGGGTATTTATGGAAATACACATAAAAGGGCTAAAAATGTGCAAGAGAACAAAGCACAAAAAACCATTCTAAACAAGCCCAAAAGAGAGAGGCCCACAAACAGGCAAAATAGGGCCCAAATGAGAGGAGCATAAGTCTAAACCCAAATCAAATCACGTAATCTTTGTCGGGCACACACGTAGACCCACTCAAAAGGTCCAAAGGAGACTCACCAAAGATGGGGCCCAAAGGCCCTAGTGGGGGTGCGACCGCACCACTAATGGCCCCGTTCAGGCCCAAACTTCACAGGCCACCTCTTATTGCCTTCCCATGGTCGGTCCAGGTGGGGATGTTGACAAATTTACTATGGAGTCGGTTTGTTCCTTCCATATGAGGGAATCCAAGGAATACACCCTTCCTATCCACCTATAAAAGGAGGACCTCTCCCCCCTCATTCACAACAATACACCAAGGCAAGAGCAACACCACAAGAGCATCACTCCAAAGGGTCTAGGTCCTAGCTAGCTAGTAGACTTGGTTTGGGTGAGATGTGAGGCAGAGTATGTGGAAGAGCCGAACTTGTCGGTGTCTCCCCAAACTTGTACCTTGGTGAACACTTGTGTCTCGATGGGATATTCGCTAAGTAAGTGTTCAGGTTTCTTATGTTATAAAGTCTTTTGATTATTTAAGCTTTGCTCTTACTTGTTTGTGGGTTCGTCATCCGCTCTCATAGCAGATGCTCTAGTAGAGGGCCCTGATAAAGACAAATAACCCTACACAATGGTAGAGTAGTAGTCGATAGCATAGACGTGGTATCTAGGTTAGAGGCTACCTTCATTTGCCTCGTATCCCCTGGTTAAGGGGTAGGCGGTAGGTGGTGACAACCCTATCCATCCTTCATAATCCCCCATAGCATAGAGCTATAGGTCGGCCTCGCCTGGCAGACCAGGTGTGATCCGGTGCCCGAAGTAAGCAAGTAAAAGTGGAGTTTATCTATCCTTAGACCCAACAGCCATAGGAATCCATCTCTACCCTTGCCAACTCTACCCTTGTGTTGTCCTTGGATGAACTAGCTAGAAGAAGTACCTCCATTCCCTATGGAAAATACGATACCCTAAATACCTCCGGGTGAAAACTACAACGGTAATTTCGTGCGCTTGTAGAATCTTTCTGTTCACGTTAAGAAATGCCAACAAGCTTTCTGGCGCCGTTGTCGGGGAACGGTTGCTATTTTCTTTGAACCTAGTTTGTCCTCGTATATGTATCCTTTATTTTTTATAAAAACAAAATATTTTTCTTTTTATCTTTTTCACCATTGACTCAACTCCTATAAAAAACCGTTCTGCTTCAAAGGGGGAGTTCTCTGAGCCACCACCAAAACCAAACCTTTCATCTGGAGTGAACTCCACCCTAGTTTAAAAGCTTTGGTTTGGGCACAACCCTTCTCAGGGCATGATAATGAAAACTCCTGCCATCACCTGCTAGAATTCAAGGAAGTGTGTTCATGCCTGAGCATCTCGGGTATGACACAAGAAACACTAAGGTGGAAGTTGTTTCCTTTCTCCCTCATAGGGAAAGCTACAACGGCAATTCCATGCACTTTCTATCCGCATTAAGAATTACCAATAGTGTGACTGACGTACCATAGACTTCATTACATTACAACAAGCTTCTTTTGTTGTTGGGTGAGCCCCATTAATGCGCAGCCTTGATTGTACACAGTAGTGTGAATGAAAAGTAAATCTGTATAGAGCTGTGAGTAAAACTATTGCCTACGGAGTGCACTTGGTCACAACATTTGTATCAGTAGTAGTACTAGTCATGAGTGACTTTGATCTATGTTGAACCCAACTCGTCTTATTTTCATGTATTTGATAAGATTTGTTGAACTTGCAAGAACCATGCATCAAAGATTATTTTTATTTAGAATTTTTATACTTCATAGGATCACACAAGGTCCGGCTATCTGAAATCTTCACTACCCGGATTTGTTTTTTTGGTTGCCTTGGTGTCCTTGTCAATCTTTGTTGAACTTACAAGAACCTTAATATATCACTACTATAGAGCAGCCATTGGTGTTTTTTAAACAAAGAGGAGTCATTGGTGTTGAAATGTTATTGCACACGCAAGAAAGTTTGTCCTCTATAGGTTTGGACGTGTCTGACAGTATAATGTATCCTCTGTGGCTTTGAATGCTGCAGCAATTTGTGTGGATTTGTTTATATAGGAGATAAAACTAATCTCAGCCTCACGTCATACATTAATCTTGAACCTAAGTTATAGGAGACAAAACTTTACCTTTTTGGAGGAATTAAATTAAAAGGCAAACAGAAGAAGGTACAGTGACAACATTATAATTTCAGTTAAATCAAGTCGAACCATCACACTTACAACCAGAAGAAGGTACATGTGACAACCATTACAATTTTAGCACTAGGATCAAGTCTCGCACTTACAATCTATTGAGCATGGTGTAGCTTAGGTCGTTTGATTTCTATTTTTGTTGCCTTGGTGTCTTTGACAATCTTTGTTGAACTTGGAAGAACCTTGCAACAAGGAGCAAGTCTCACCTCAGTCTAATGTAGAGCAGAGGAGCCACTAGTGTTGAAATATTATTGCACGCATAAGAAAGGCCGACCTCTGTACATTTGAACGCATCTGACAGTATCCTCCATAGTTTTTCTTCATTTTCTTGTGATGCTTATTACTGTGTTGTTTACATTTTTAAGTTTGACTAACTTTATAGAAAAGAGTAACAACATCCATGACATAAAATGCAAGGGAAGATACATAAGGAAGAGTAACAACATAAGGAAAGAGTAACAATATGTATGTCCTAACTCCCAACTCCCTACATAAGGAAGATACATCAAATGCAACGTGGCATACATGAAATAGAACTTTATTTACTCCTCTACTAATGACTCTAAGAATAAGGGAACATAGGGAACAATGAGCTTAATCAATAATCAAGTCTAACCATCGCACTTACAATTAGTACATGAGCCCAGAGCTTCTTCCATAGGAGACAGACAAAGATTAATAGGACTACATTTACAATAGTTTTGAAGGAGAAAGAAGGTGGAGCAGCTGTTGGGTTTTGAAGATAGAAGTCATCATCATGATCTAAGGGTGGATTTGAGTTGGCTCTTTTCTTGAAGGCAGCATGATAAGAACCTACTAGGGTTTATGGATGATCTTTCGATGAGAGGCGTGAGATAACTCGATTTGGTGGATAGAGATGACGTTCATGGCCCGACTATAGCCTTCCAAGTCTGCACCTTAGCAACCAATACACCACCTCCAAAGGCCGTCACGATCTTGTGGAGCGCAACAACCAGCCACTAGGGCTCCCGTCCTGCAAGCAATCGAAGAACTAGCAAGAACAAGAAAACAAGCACTGAATTTGCAAGATGAAATTGAAAGCCTTAAACTGAATCTTATTATGAGTGGGGTTCCGAAGACAAGGAGACGGGCGGCTGGATCAGCATGCGCGCCTACAAGCAAGTAGCAAAGGCTAAACTTGATCTAAACAAAACCCGAGTGTCTTTGCAGCGGCCAAAGGGTATATAACATGGGGTGGATGACCAACAAGGTGTTTGGGTTGTACTCCAACCCTAAGACACGTCCCTAATGGACCCTAAGACGATACACAGCCCATCGGACTAAAATAAGGTGACGCAGCACCCTGGACATAAAGACCTCTCGATGGTAATTGAATAATTGCTGATGCTGCCGAATAGATATGGATGTGGAACTGGTTCCATATGAAAATAGACTTGATAAGCTTTCCAACAAGTCCTAAAGCGCCCGAATCCGACTCTGTATACAACCGTGGTGATGGTCACAAGTTGGTGCCTTTCTGGAGTCCGAATCCAGCCATCGCGAATCCTTCTCCCTTTCGGTCTTCTCCTTGGTTCCTAATCAAAACAAGAGTGCACGCGTTTCCAAGATCTAAACAAGATGGACAGGAGCCCAAGAGGCAACTCACTTGATGATTAATTTTACGAGCATGAGCACGAGTAAGAGGACCAGCGATAGGTACTGGTGTCGGCGCAGATGCGTCGTCGGTGTTGATGTCCTCATCATCCTCCCCTTCTTGCATTTGAGTCGTCCTCGACTCAAGCTCATCTTCCTCACCCAAATATGGCTTTAAATCTGCAATGTTAAATGTGGGACTAACCCCAAAATCTACTGGAAGATCAAGTTTATATGCATTCTCATTAATCCATTGTAAAACCCTAAATGGTCCATCAGCTCTAGGCATCAATTTAGACTTCTCAATGCAGGAAACCTCTCCTTTCTCAAATGCAACCAAACCAAATCTCCAGGTTCAAAATTTATTGCTTTTTGACCTTTATCACCAGCAAACTTATATTTAGCATTCATACGCTCTATGTTTTGTTTAGTTGTTTCATGTAGTTTCAACATTAATTCAGCTCGTTGTTTAGCATCAAAATTTAATTTTTCTGAAGTTGGCAAAGGCATTAAATCAATAGGAGCACATGGTAACAAGCCATAAACAATCTCAAATGGACACATCTTTGTTGTAGAATGCATTGAACGATTATAAGCAAACTCAATATGAGGCAAACAATCTTCCCACATCTTAATATTTTTCTTTAAAACAACCCTTAACATAGTTGATAAAGTTCTATTCACAACTTCAGTTTGACCATCAGTTTGGGGATGACAAGTGGTAGAAAATAAAAGTTTAGTCCCCAATTTAGCCCATAAAGTTCTCCAAAAATGGCTAAGAAATTTAACATCTCGATCAGAAACAATTGTGTTTGGCACACCATGCAAACGAACAACTTCGCGAAAGAACAAATCAGCAATATGTGTGGCATCATCAGTTTTATGACAAGGTATAAAGTGTGCCATTTTTGAAAATCTATCCACAACCACAAAAACGCTGTCACAGCCCTTCCTAGTCCTTGGTAATCCCAACACAAAATCCATAGAAATATCTTCCTAAGGAGCATTAGGAATAGGTAGAGGCATATACAAACCATGTGCATTTAAGTGTGACTTAGCCTTTTGACATGTCGTGCAGCGAGAGACAAATCTCTCCACATCTCTCCGCATCTTTGGCCAAAAGAAATGATCAGCAAGGATATCCTCCGTCTTCTTTGCTCCAAAATGTCCCATCAAACCACCTCCGTGCGCTTCCTGTAACAACAACAAACGAACGGAGCTAGCTAGAATGCATAGCTTGTTAGCTCTAAACACAAAGCCATCATTCACAACAAATTTATTCCACGCTTTTCCATCTTTACATTGCAGTAAGACATCCTTAAAATCATCATCATGCACATATTGTTCTTTAATTGTTTCCAAACCAAAGATCTTATAGTCAAGTTGTGTCAACAAAGTATATCTCCTAGACAAAGCATCAGCAATGACATTCTCTTTTCCTTTCTTGTGTTTAATTACATAAGGGAAAGATTCAATAAATTCAACCCACTTAGCATGTCTACGATTCAGTTTTCCTTGACTACGAATATGCTTCAACGATTCATGATCAGAATGTATAACAAATTCTTTAGGCCACAAATAATGCTGCCATGTTTCCAATGTTCACACAAGTGCATACAATTCTTTGTCATAAGTAGAATAATTCAGCATAGGTCCACTTAGTTTCTCACTAAAATATGCAACGGGTTTTCCTTCTTGCAATAAAACACCACCCATTCCAATTCTACTAGCATCACATTCAAGTTCAAAAGTCTTATTAAAATCAGGAAGTTGGAGTAGAGGTGCATGTGTTAACTTATCTTTTAGCATGTGGAAAGAATGCTCTTGTGCTTTGCCCCAAGAAAAGGACACTCCCTTCTTTGTAAGTTCATGTAACGGTGCAGCAATGGTGCTGAAATCTTTCACAAATCGGCGATAGAAACCAGCAAGTCCTAGGAAACTCCGCACTTGTGTGATCATTGTGGGTACAAGCCATCCTTGTATAGCTTCAATCTTGGATTTATCAACCTCAATTCCCTATGGAGTAACAACATAGCCAAGAAACGCTACTCGATCGGTGCAAAAAGTGCACTTCTCAAGGTTACCAAATAAACGTGCATCACGTAGAGCATTAAAAACAGCACGCAAGTGATCAAGGTGTTCATCCATGGATTTGCTGTAAATCAGTATATCATCAAAGTAGACGACAACAAATTTCCCAATGAAAGCTCGCAAAACCTCATTCATTAATCTCATGAAAGTACTAGGTGCATTAGTTAACCCAAAAGGCATTACTAACCACTCTCTCTCTCTCTCTCTCTAGAGTAAGATCACTCGAAGTATGGTATGACTTGAGTCGTTCGGTCAGTAACTCAAACTTGGACTTGCACATAGCAAACAACTTAGATTCGGAAATAACTAGATCACCGAAACCTACTCAGATTCAGAAACAATGAATCACCGAAATCTACTTAGATTCAGAAACAATGGATCACCAAACTTGCTCAGATTCGGAATATGGTATGACTTAAGTGGTTCGAACAGCCACTCAAACGTGCACGGTTGTGACTAGAACATGACAAGAACTCGAAACTCTAAAGGACTAAAACTAAGACCAGCAACTTGACACAACCGATGCAACCGACGACTCAACAAGCCCTAACTAGGTAGCACTAGCCATGGCCCAAAGGTTTATAGGATTGCAAGAAACTAATCTACTATTTTTTGGCTTTTTTGGACTGTAGGAAAAATAAAAACAGTGAAGAATTGCAAGTCTCTCACCGATAAACCTTGCTCTGATTACCAATTGATAAGAACCTACTAGGGTTTATGGATGATCTTTCGATGAGAGGTGTGAGATAACTCGATTTGGTGGATGGAGATGACGTTCACGGCCCGACTACAGCCTTCCAAGACTGTGCCTTAGCAACCGATACACCACCTTCAAAGGCTGTCACGATCTTATGGAGCGCGACAACCAGCCACTAGGGCTCCCGTCCTGCAAGCAATCTAAGAACTAGCAAGAACAAGGAAATAAGCACTGAATTTGCAAGATGAAATTGAAAGCCTCAAACTGAATCTTATTATGAGTGGGGTTCCGAAGACAAGGAGACGGGCGGCTGGATCAGCACGCGCGCCTACAGGCAAGTAGCAAAGGCTAAACTTGATCTAAACAAAACCCGAGTGTCTTGGCAGCGGCCAAAGGGTATATAACATGGGGTGGACGACCAACAAGGTGTTTGGGTCGTACTCCAACCCTAAGACACATCCCTAATGGACCCTAAGACGATACACAGCCCATCGGACTAAAATAAGGTGACGCAGCACCCTGGACATAAAGACCTCTCGACGGTAATTGAATAATTGCTGATGCTGCCGAACAGATATGGATGTGGAACTAGTTCCATATGAAAATAGACTTGATAAGCTTTCCAACAAGTCCTAAAGCGCCCAAATCCGACTCCGTATACAACTGTGGTGATGGTCACAAGTTGGTGCCTTTCTGCAGTCCGAATCCAGCCATCGCGAATCCTTCTCCCTTTCGGTCTTCTCCTTGGTTCCTAATCAAAACAAGAGTGCACGCGTTTTCCAAGATCTAAACAAGATGGACAGGAGCTCAAGAGGCAACTCACTTGATGATTAATTTTACGAGCACGAGCACGAGTAAGAGGACCAGCGATAGGTACTGGTGTCGGCGCAGATGCGTCGTCGGTGTTGATGTCCTCATCACAGCAATTCCATCTTCATAGGAGTTGTACTTTTTATAAGAAGCACTAGAAAACCTATGAACTTGTTCCTAGCAGTTAGGCCAGTTGTAGTAAACTCCTGGCTAACGACCATTGAACACAACATAGCAGGGACTCTCAACCCAAATAGGTTGCCTAAGTTTTCACAAATTCAAAATACCATAAGGACTCACTGGTGGCATAGGAGCATATAAAACAGAAATATAGAATCAAGTAAGCACTAGATAGAAAAGCTAGTTTAAGGCAAAAGCAAAGGGTCTGTTTATTTGCCTAGACAGATAGGTATAATCAAGGTAGCACTTGACAATTAATAGGCCTAGTTGCCTATAGGAATTTACAGCAAGAACACTAAACATATGTAGAAAACCAAGACATCAGCAGAAAACCAACCAGTGCCACCTCCTACTTCTTTTCATCATCATTGTCCTAACCAGATCTCCAATGCTAGAATGTTTCTTGTATACCTCATGTTCAAGCAAGGACCAAAATAGTGAAGCAAATAGGAAAAGGCGAGAAAGGAGACTTGCGGATCAGATCTGTCACCTCTGCCATGGTACACAATAGACACGGATGCCAATGCCACCACGCTCCACAGGAAGCCTAGTCGCCTAGCCTCCAAAAGGATGCTTCAGCCACCATAGCACATCGGGGATCCTCCGCTGCTTCTGCCACCGCTGCAAGTACAACGGACATAGATTTGTTTCCACTTACAGGTGATATCCAATATATAGGTCAACTTGTAGGGCATTCACACAGAGAATATATACTACTCTAAGGACTCCAAAGACATGTCAACACACCTAGGCGTCTAACGCAATGGTGAAGACAGTTCATTTCTTGCTCTGGGTCCCGGGTTTGACTCCCAGGTCTCATGGTTTTTTTAATTTGAATTTATTAAACCCTGGTCCACAAGTGACACGCAAGCCATTGGGTCCCATAGGTTAGATGGAGATGGACAAAGGTCCCATAGGTATACATGACACGTAAGTCGCCGGTCCCACAAGTCAGATGGAGAAGGGTCCATAAGTGACACGTAAGCCGTCAGGTCCCACATGTCAGATGGAGATGGAGAAAGGTTCTATAGGTACACGTGACACGCAAGCCATTGGGTCCCATAGGTCAGATGGATATGGAGAAAGGCCCCACAGGTACATGTGACACGTAAGCCATCGGGTCCCACAGGTCGGATAGAAAAGGGTCCCACAGGTACACGTCGGATGGAGTAAGGACCGAGCAAAGACTTTTATGATGAATTGCAAGCGTCACGGATGAGTAACTACAGGGCCCACAGGTACACGTCAGATGGAGAAAGGACCACGTGGAGATTTATGACAAAGCGCCGTTCATTACAGATCGAATATTGTTTGTCACATATGTGTAATTAGTTCAATGACGAAGCCCTGTTCATCACAGTAGTAAATAAGATCATCAGAGATGAGTCACACGAGTAATCTGTAATGAAACAATGTGCTCTTCTATGATGTTTTTGTGACAATATCTGATTTCATCATAGATAGGGAGGGTTTGAGGATCGTCACCACTAATCTATGATGAAACGGAAATATTCATCATAAAAAGTGATCTTCTATGACAGTTTCGGATTTGTCATTAAGACTTTCGTCATAGAAGTGGATATTTCTAGTAGTGTCATTCTAAAAGAGAAATTATCATTTTTAAGCTCAACTTTGAGACGGCTTTTGATATGGTTGAGCATTGTTGTATTCTAAGTTTTCTAGAGGCAAAAGGTTTCCCACGTCAATGGCATTGGTGGGTTAAGGATATCCTCTCATTAGGCACCTCTGCTATTTTCCTAAATGGAGTGCCTGGAAAATATTTTCATTGTAAGAGAGTGGTTAGGCAGGGTGACCCACTTTCACCACTTCTCTTTGTCCTAGCAGATGATCTTTTATAAAACATTATTAACAAGGCCTACAGACAGGGTTTGTTTGGTTTGCCAATTCCAAATTGGGACACTCATAATTTTCCTATCATTCAGTATGACTATGATACATGTAAGCAAAGGCTACACAATTGTTCTGTCTTAAGGCTCTACTTCATACTTTTGCAGTCAACTGGTTTGAGAGTTAACTTTCATAAATCATGCCTGGTACCGATCAATGTTCCTAAAAAAGGTTCCTCTTCTAACTGGAGTTTTTGGTTGCACACTTGGCCAACTACCTTTCACCTATTTTGGGCATCCCTTTGGGAACCACCGAACCTTTGGTCAAGGACTTTGCCCATCTGACCTGTCGTGTTAAAGAAAACTATTAGCAAGTTCAATTTTTCTTGGGCGTCTGCAACTCATTAACTCAGTCATCTCTTCCCTATCTATTTTTTATGTGTACTCTAAAACTGACCAAGTCAGTGATTGCCACTTTGGGCCCAGATTCTGTGACAAAATTCATGGACCATCACTGTTGATGGCTAAAATTCCTAACGGTGCCTCTTTGCCACATTTGATGCCACCATGGCATGCTGACGTGGCCATAGAGCCATTTGTCGGTTTTCTCGGTCATAAAATAATTACGCGCAATAGGAGAATCAAACATGCAACCTCATGATTCCAATGTCGCACACATGACCACTGCAATACTGCACTCTTATGTGTTAGAATCTAGAATAGTTTTATTTTATTCGTAATATTATTTACTTTGAATTGTTAAAATAAAGTCGGATAGAAAAATAACCAAAATAAAAGTTGTAGATCTGGATGAGTTCTACAACTTTGTTGTTGACGACGTTTTCATTTGAAATATTTTACTATCCCAAAATTCTTTTTAAAGTTCTCATATTCAGAAATTTAAATTTTGAATGATCCAAACGAACTCGGATGGACAAATGACCAAAACAAAATTTGTAGATCTAGACGAGTCCTACAATGTTTTTATTTACCACTTTTTCATTTGAAATCATTTAATATCCTAAAATTATGTTCAAAGTTCTTATATTTTAAAATTCAAATTTAAAATTGTCTAAGCAATGCCGGATGGAGAAACAATCAAAAAAGAAGTTGTAGATCTCGATGAATTCTACAACTTTGGTGTTGATGACTTTTACGTTTGAAACCATTTAGTACCTTAAAATTCTATTTGAAGTTGTCTAATTTTGAAATTCAATTTTTTAAATTATTCAAACTAACTCATATAGAGAAAGGACCAAGACCAAAGTTGTAGATCTCGATGAGTGCTATAACTTTGTAGTTGACGACTTTTCATATAAATTCATTTGATATCTCAAAATTATGTTCGAAGTTCTCATATTTTGAAATTCATAATTTTGAATTGTTGGGCCAGATTCTGGGCCTATTCTAATCCTAGGCCCATTCTCATGTTTGACCCACTGAATTTTTTTTCTATTATAAAGTGAATAGAGGATGCACACTATGAAGGTTCAATCAAACGTTTTGTTGTTGATGACTTTTTCTTTTGAAATTATTTCACTATCTTAAAATTCAGTTCGATGTCCTAGTATCATGAAATTCAAATTTTAAATTGTTTGAGCAAAGTCGGATGGAGAAATGACCAAAATAAAACTTGTAGATCTCAATGAGTTCTACAACTTTGTGAAATCATGTACTAACCCAAAATTCTGTTCGAAGTTGTCAAATTTTGAATTGTTCAAACAAACTCTGATGGAGAAATTGCTAAAACAAAAGTTGTAAATCTTGATGATATCTACAACTTTGTTGTTGATGACTTTTCCATCTTAAATCGTTTACTATCACAAGATCGTTTACTATGCCAAAATAGATATATCTCACTTTGTTATGTGACTAAGTGAGAGATGGTTCTATTAGTGAAGGATGTATAGTCCGACTTCATTGAAATTTCTTGAAATTTTTATGGAATACTTATGGACCCAAAATATGTTATTGTGTTAATTTGAAGAATTTTCTAACTAAATTTAGTAATTATTGTAATTATTTATTGAATTACCATAGAATAAATGTATTAATATATAAAACTAGTTAGAAAAATCTACAAACTTGCATGACAACGTGATTTTGGTGTATAATCATTGCATAAAAAATTCAAATGATTTTAACAAAACGGTACTACACATTGTTCACAAATAGACACATATCACACATAGTTATGTGACTAAGTAAGAGATGTTCCTATTTGTGAAGGACATATAGTCTCACTTTGTTTAAATAAAGCCTGATGGAGAAATGATCAAAATAAAATTTGTTGATATTAACGAGTTCTACAACTTTGCTATTGACAACTTTTTCATTTGAATTCATTTTCTATCTCAAAATTTCTGTTCAAAATTTTCATATTTTGAAATTCAAATTTTGAATTGTTCAAACGAACTCATCTGGAGAAAGAACCAAAACCAAAGTTGTAGACCTTGATAGGATTTACAACATTATAATTGATGACTTTTCATGAAATGGTTTATGTTCCTAAATTTAAATCTAAATTCTCATATATTGAAATTCAAATTTCTGAATTATTGAATAAGTGTGGTTTTTGTTACATAATCTTTACTTTCCATCGATCTTCTAGATATGAACCATAATTGAACATGTCTTAACATACTATATTTAATTGTCTATTTTTATAAATTTATTTAATATGACTTGTACTTATTATTTCTAACATCATAGAATTTAATATACTTTTGCCAGCATAAGAAAAGAAAAAAAGAAAAACAATCTTGGTGAAAGACGACTTCACTTCAGACCAAAATACGTGATGGGCCAATACTTCTATAGGCCCAGCTGTAGTCTCAGCCATCCATCTTTTAATCCGATGGTTGAGATCCACGGCCAAACCCTAGCTTCTCTATCTTATCTACCTTATCCTACCAACCCACATATATCCCTCTCGGGGTCGGGGAAGCCGCAACGCACTGTGGCGGCACTTGCAGAGGCCGCGCAACCATGACCCTCGCGTGGGAGGTGGCACTCTCGGAGGCCCGCCCACCAAGCTGGATGCACTCACCACCCTCTTCCTCTTGAGCTGAGCCTCTCGCACCTGGCCTTCCTCTCCATCTCTGACCACCTAGTCTTCACGCTCTCCATGCCAGGATCGACATGCCCATGGCTAGGGTCACCCTCTAGAGTGAGGATGTCGAGCTCGTTGCCCCCTCCACCGAATTTGGTGGAGGAGCGCCCTCCCCACACCCACGTCCTCCCCCATGCCCTCCTCCTCGCCAATGTGGATCCACCTCCTCGCATCTGCCGTCATCGCCCACCTCTCTCGTGCCTGAATCTGATCCGGGCGTCTCGAATTAAGGATGGGGGCCAAAGAGGAGGGGGTACAGAGGAGGCTATGTCAAAATTACCCAAATTATATGGCCCATGTCCACATGTCATTGTTCTAAAGACCTCTGACTGCTGCACACAAGAGCCAGATAACTCCGGTAGTTTGTCGGGTGTTCTTGGGAAATCCCGAATCATTAATATTTTACAACTCATACAGGATCAATATGGAGTTACCATAACATTACAACATTGGTTACAAAAATAACATACATCGGAGTGCGAAAGACTTATAACATTAGTTTACAAAACATATTCAACTAAAAACTTAACTTAAATTCTAAAAGATGAGTAGAACTACAAAAGCAACTTAGGTAAGCACCAAAGATAGAAGAGGTGACAAGATCATGTCAAGCCCACCGACATGACCTTGATATTAGTGAGCACGAGTCAGGACCTACAACAGGGGTTAACAAACCCTAAGTACTTGAGGGTACTCAACAAGTTTTACCCGACTAAAAGAAAAGACTCCAAGAGTATGTAGGTTGAAAGAAAAATCTGAAGCAAAAATAACTTTTGCAGAAAAACTTACTACAAGTGGATCCTTACTTTCAATGTTTTAGCTAAGTATTAAGTCGTTATCAGTAGTATCCAGTTTTCACCTGGTCTAAATCAATCACTTCATTAAACATCTTATCTCATCTTATCTTATCTCATAACCATAAGTAACCATGTTTCATTGATTAACTACGATGAGTGATCGGAGGATCGAGTCTCCATAACCGAGGAGCATGACGATTCGAATCGAATAGGCCTAGCTGGGGTTTCCTTACCACATGATATATGTAGGTCCTAGACCTACATATATCAACCCTCACTCGAATCCTCCAAAATGAGAACGAGTTCGTGCCACCCGATAGCACACTACTCCACCTCCCTGCACCGTTCCTGGTGGATTCACAGGATGTGTACACGCTACTTTTGCCATCTCTCCACTCCTAGTGCGTGATTCTCCTTTCTCATAATGGAATAGCCAAGGTATTAGGCCTACCAAAGTATGTGGCTAGTACTACAAGGTCTCAACCATAATAGGCCTACAACGAACTGTCCTTAATCGATATAGGCAGAGCACTACATTGAGATTCTATTCTTGATGCAAGCTACCTGCCCGGTCTCAATTTAACATTAGCATAACAATGGTATTTCACAACCCATAACCAGATTCGAGAAGAGCAAGGTAAACATGTTTATCTCGAACGATGAAACCATCATTCGACTTCTATCGAAGTCTAAGCATTACTAAGCATTAGAGGTGTCGGCCTACACATACTATTGAGGTAATAGCTAGGAATACCTGAATTCAAGGTAATCATGCAGCAACGGTATTTGACCAACTCCTACTTACTTAATGCACATCTCGCAAGACTTAAAGTGTAATAAAGATTTGTAAATACTAAATAAGGGTTTATGCTCCAGAGCTTGCCTGCGTTGCAGAGAAGGTTAGATTCCATAGAACAATCACTGGAGTTAGATTTGGCACCAATACCATCGATGGATGGACCTCCTCCAAAACTTGATCAACACAAACCTTCTCACTCTCGTTCACTACATGTGACAAATGATGATTTGCTTAACATGATGGAATGCATGACATGATGCATGATGAAAGACACACAAGTGCATTAACAGAAGTTAAACAAAGTTAAGAAAGTCTACAACTTTCCTTCACCAAAGAACTAGGGTTATTATTATAAAAATATTTTAGTTATTTAACTAACAATTTAATTAGTTATCTATCATGAAAGGCATAACTAAACATGGACCAGCAAGATTAGCATTTATCTTAACTCATGATCATTTATTAAGAACTCATAAAACTAAACATTTAATTAAGCCATTTCACTTATTATGCAAACAAGTTGATTCAAAGCATATCAAACAAGTAATTAAATTGCCAAGGAACATCATGGGTTTGGATGTCTCAAGGTCCACAAACAATATTCAAAATACATCAAAGCCATTTAAGCATTTACCTAATTCATTTTAATAATTATTAATTATGAAAAAGGCATTTAAATACTTAAATTACTTAACCAAGTCAACTAACTCAAAACAGGACCAAACTTTTTGTGAAGACTGACCTGAGCATGTTAATCATACACAAAAAGTTTCATGATTAAAGTATAATTATTTTAGCCTATAAAAATCATGAAGTTCCATTTTATAATTAAAATAGGTACTTTTTAAGCATAGAAAAACTACTGATTTGGCCTAACTCATATTTTTCCTAGATAGATCATATCATAACAAGGCTGTAGAACAAATTTCATATTTTTAGCATGCTTATACAATTAGTTATGAATTAAACAAGAATCAGCATATAATAACATTTTCTGAGAAAGATTAACAGGAAAAGGAAAAAACACATTTACATAAGGGACCCTACATTTTTAACTAATCAACCAAGCCTCGATCTGAAAAACCTTCTCTCTGTCTATTAAGCATCTGAAACCAAGAAAGAGTTTCTAATTCGTTTTCACCCTTCTTCTTCATCTCGACGCAGAGCCGATTGGGGAGGTTGGAATTTGGCCGGACAGAAAGGCCGGCGGCGGCGGGGAAAGGCGCTCAGGGGCTTCCCCAACCCTAGCCGCACCTGTAGGTGCCCACGCCATAGCCAGGGATGGCCGGTGGCCTCTCGACCACGGATATCGGTGGCCTGAAACCGAGCGGCTCGACGACGAGCAGCACAGGCGATGGAGGGAGTTGGCGAAGGGGCTCAGCGCGTACGGAAAGTGATGGTGAGGGCGCTGAGAAGGACTCGCGGAGGAGCGGAAAGAGCGCCGTGGAGGCTCGGTCGGCTTGGCGATGGCGCCCGCGGCAGCAGAGCGGAGGAGAGCGAGCGAGAGAGACCGAGGAAAGGAAGGATGCTCGGCTCTCCACATGCGCCAACAGCTGCTCGCGATGGCCACCGAAGCAGCTGCGTGCCCTCGCGAGCGAAACCGGCGAAGCGATCGGCGGTGAAGCAGACTGCACACCGGCGACACTGTTCATGACTGACGGCCCAACTTCGTCCGTCTTTTTCTCTTGATTTTGCACAAACACTTGATCATCTCCAAAAACGAAAGTTGTTCATCTACACGTGCTCTCCAACTTTTATTTAAGGATCATCCTCAAAAGATCGATGGTTTTGAAGATTTTGAATTTTAAAAACAGGTACTTCAAACTAAAAACTGAATTCAGTTTCAGCCCTTCAGAAACAGTTTTAATCAAGCAACTTTGGGAATTAATTAGAGACTACTCATTAATCAAACATCACAACTAATTAGACATTGACAAATCTTAAACATACTCTCAAGCAATGAAATGAAGTTTCAACAAATTTTATTTACGAAAACTCATTTAATAATTCTCCCAATATTGAACTTAATGTTGTTTTCTCAAGGACTTGGTCATAATGGCAAGTGTGAAATTCAACATCAAATCTAATCTTTGAGCTCAAATTTAAACATGATTGACTTATAAACATCATCAAAATTTGATTCCATATGAAAGAACACACTTTGCTCTACAAACTTTATTTTAGCAAAATTTTAATTGTTTAGGCAAATTCACATATATAAAATCACAAAGAACATTAAACACTATTATTGATATCATTTCATGAAACACGTAAAACACCATATATGCGACATTAAAATGCTATAATTGAAACATGGAATGCATTTATGACATGATACTTGGTGATGATGCTTGATGATGATCATGGTCAAAATTATAAATGCTTTTTAACATCTGGGATGTTACAGAGGCTACGGGCTTTGAGGTGGGCATCGTGGTGACAAGCTCTCTGCGCCGCCGCAGCGGGGGGCCACCGAGGACTGCGTGGCGTGGCTGGTGCTCGAGCTCGAGGGCACTGGGCTGCTCGTCGAGCGCGTCCGTGGCGTCCCCACTGAGTTCATCAAGGTCTATCATCTGTGACCCGGTGCCGCTGCTTTTTTTTCTTAATTCAGTTTCAGCAGAGGTGGAGGCGACGGCAATACGGAAGAGCGCGAGCCCTCTAGTATCTGCCTTGCTCCGAAATTATGCAACGCGTGCTGCTTGTTGTTTTTTTTCCAGTTCTAATGCTTCGGGGCCTCCTGTTTGAATTTAGCTGGCTGCACCAATGGGGACCCTGGAAGAGCTCCTGCTGAGATGGAGATGAAGAAGCTAACCTACATCGGTAACTGGAGTACTATATCTATGAATGAAGCATGTCTGGTTCGTGTCTGATACAATAAATTCAACTTTGTAATGTGCCATGAACTCATGGATGCATCTTATCTCGGTCGTGTCTGATATACATATGCTGCATCCATGTGACCACTAAGTACTGGATGCGTGTCTGATACAATAAATTCAACTTTGTAGATTTTTTTGTGACACTAGATACAATAGATTAGAAAGGAAAAGAAGCTAACTACTGGATGAAGCTGCAGTGACATTACTGATTAAATTCTTTGGTCTGCACAAGTAATAAGTAGCAACAACATGCAGAAGGTATTTGGCCTTCAGTGAGTGGTATGAGGATTCTACGATGCTTGCTGGCGGGATTTTTGCTCTGCTTTTGTATTTTTAGGAGTTAATTTGGGTAGCCTCTGCTGAAGTGCGCTCGTTCAAGCAAACTAAAATCCGAGCACTTAGCAGTGCTGCGTGGTACGTCTCAGTTTAGTTTTCACTGTGCTGTTCTGTGTTTCATGGAAGCAAGAGAAGGCAACTGTTCTATTCTGTGTTCTTGCATTACTTAAAAGTATATAGTGCTTAAAATGGAGCAGAGTTGATTGATTTTTGTATTTATTAGTACCACCGATTTAGCTAGGAGTGCACATAAAAATTGTTATCTGTGGAGTATGTTTTATTGCTGCCCTATCTTCTGCATATAAATTTGTGACTATGTTTTGCTGATGCCCTTTGCATTTTGAGGACAAAAAATGGTGGTGCAAACAAGAAAAAATAATTATGACTCCCTCACTGAGTATGAGAAACAAAGGTTGCTGGCATTGCAAGGAATAAAAGGGTTCTGGAATCCTATAATCTCCTTGATATGAGCAGCAACTGTCCAAGAGAAAAAGGTGATTTGTCTTATAAATATACACAACTGCTAATATTCTGAATTGTTCCATTCTGTACAGTATAGCAATCTAGTGTTAGCCATTCTCTGTATTGCCTTATTTGTATCCAGCGTTATAGTTTTGTGAGCTCACTATTTTTTCATAAACGCTTCCAATACTTAATGCTCGTTATATTAATTGTTTTTTATGTGCCCCTTGCTGCTACTTTAGTTTTTCGTCACGCCTATTGCCTATCACTCCACCTAAATCAATGAACTTGCTGGATTATTTAAAGTTGTTATTACTACCAAGTTAGACATTGTTTAGTTGTGACTAGAAAAGAGGTATTTGATTGATTAGTTGAATCATATCCTCCGGTTCTCTCTTTGTTGCTAGAACATGAGTTTCTATGCATATCAGCATCTATCTCCATCGCTCTCTATTCTGATGTAGCTAAAAATTTCACAACTGTTTGCCCACGTATGTGCAGGGATGAAGTTGAAAAGGCAGATCGATGCCTTCCTGGTGTAGATTTTCTCTGTTCATATGTTTCATGGTAGGAACGAGGAGTTGGTCTTTGAAACATGGTCCATATCACTTAATTGAGAAGCAACTTGCTTCCTTTTTTTTGCTACTGCTGCTGCTGAGCTATTTAGCTCCTTTGGTTGTGTCGTAACTTTGATGCTATAGTAGGCAAAGTGCCATGGTGGCTGCTGGGTACTGTGATGTGCTTTTGGATA
This sequence comes from Miscanthus floridulus, assembly GCF_019320115.1. Taxonomy (NCBI): domain Eukaryota; kingdom Viridiplantae; phylum Streptophyta; class Magnoliopsida; order Poales; family Poaceae; genus Miscanthus; species Miscanthus floridulus. Next base: position 29,987,263 of record NC_089591.1, on the reverse strand, counting down.
GGCTGTAATTACGTTGTATAGGATGTGGAGGTTGTAATGTGTTCCTTGAATATTTATGTGCTGATCTGGACCTGATGATGAGAACATGTATAAGATTATTGATGATTGGTTATTAATTTGTTTGTAAAGTAACGATGACTTTTTTTTTTATTTTTGCTATGAGCAATTTCTAGTTGGGCTCAAATCTAATAATAGCAAGTTGAGCTAGGCTGCATGTCCTTCGAAAAGCCAAAAAAGGCCCAAAAAAATAATCAATTGGGCTCCAAAAAAATAATTACTTGGACCTTTAAAATAGGCCAAAATTCTAGGAAGCCCATAATTGGGCCGAAATATATTTGGTCTAAATCTTACATGGCGCTGATTACACATCAGCAACCTACTTGGCGCTGATGACACGTCAGCATCCACCTCGGCGAACACAAGAATTCTATGACGGAAAAAAATCCTACGTGGACGCTATCCGTGACGGCAAATATCGTCATAGGCTACCGGGCCTGAGCCCGGCCTAGAGTTGGCTAAGTGGACTTCCAGGGGTTCCATGATGGTCCGAAATCGTCACAGATGGCTCGAAGTCATCTATGACGCTCGATACATGACAGTTAAAAAATCTGTCAAAGATGGCCTTTTATGATGGATTTTGGGCACATTGTGATGAAATGAATCCATCACGGGATCAACAAAATTCTCGTAGTGTTATTACATTATAAGTATGAGTATTTTTTGATATATTGGTCAAATTTAAAAAAGTTTTGATACCTTGTAAAGCCAATTGTGCACTTGTTTTGAGAGGCTTGGAGTACTATTATTACAAGCTAATATTTATAGATGTTCTGGCTAATAAATACATCTACATTCCCTCTAGAGTCTAGACCCATATAGATTTTCGATAACGATACAAATAGGGCGTCCGTCCATCCGGACGGACACCGCACGTGCTGCGTGCCACCTGCACTGCCCGCCTGCGCTGCATGCCGCGAGCCCCCACCTATGCCCGTGCCGCCCACTCGCGTCACATGCAGCGCACCCCTACTTGCGCCACGTGTGCCCCACCCACATAGGCCAAAGCTAAGCTGCAGAGACTAATAAGCAGCAATGGTGACGTAAGACTAAAAATGGCGCAGATTCACCACCTCCACCGCATCTCCTGCCGCAGTCGCGCTCCATTCGCCTGCCGAGGTCCGTGCCACCGATGAGCTCCGCACAGGCGACATTCGCGCCACTCTGTGGCATCGAGCTCCATATGTTTCATGCGTTTCGGATGTATGCTTCATATGTTTCACCTGGATGTTGCATGTGTTTCATCTAGATGTTGCAAAAGTAGATCTGGTGTTGCATACGTTGCCATGGTTGTAAACATATGTTGCAAGTGTATGTTTCAGACATATGTTGCAAGTGTTTGATCTAGATATTGCATCTGTTGCAGTGGCTATACACATATGTTGCAAGCATACGTTTCAAATGTTTCACCTATTGCAAGTGTATGTTCTAAATGTTGGGGCAAGTGCTTCATGTTGCAAGTATTTTCATTAGCAGGCATGAGGAGCAAGCGTAGGCAGACACTACTATAGAAAGCTAATCACCGCCGGCTCTAGAACCCCCATTACCGATGGTTTTGTCCCCTGTTGGTGTAAGTCGGTGGTGATCGGCGACCTTTATCTCCGCCGGTTGCGCTCCAGCGATGACGGTATTTTACCACCGTCATTCCGGCGTACCATATGGTGGTGACAGCATCTTACCACCGCCAGCCTGTCATACCATCCGGTAGTGATAATGCGTCCTTCGATGCTGGTCTGGTGTACCATCCGGCGGTGATGATGCATACATCAATGTCGGTCCAGCGTACCATCCGGCGGTGATGATGTGTACATCGATGCTGGCCCAGCGTACTGTAGAACATTGATGATCCGTACATCAACGCCGGCCCGACATACTATTCAACAATGACGATGCATCCATCGACGTTGGCCCGCGTACCATCCTGCGGTGATGATGCGTCCAACGACGCCAGCCTGGCATACTATCCGGTGGTGATGATGCCTCCATCAATGCCGGACTGGTGTACCATCTAGCAGTGATGGTGTACCTATCATCGCTAGGCCAGTGTACCAACCTGCAGTGATGATGGACCTATCGACATTGGGCTGGCGTACCATCCGTCTATGATGATGAGAACATCAACACCAGTGTATTTTAGTGTCCTGTGATTGCATAACACTAGGTTCAAGAAGCCTATTTGAATTCGTTGCACACTGTAGAAGTCTACCACCTTCCTACAAAACAATGTGTAGTTGTTAGAAACTCAACTCGGAGCTATAAAATGCATGGTGTACTAACTAGACTTACATGGTCCACAAGCTCATGATATGAATGTCTAGGGCCAACTTTTGGTAAAATTGAGACAATGCCTTAAATTGAATCCACAATGAGTCATTTGTTCCCCTATAAAACTGTTTATCCAAAACTCTTGCACCAAACCCAACACTACATTAACCTTTGTACCAATTTCACACCTCCTGCCTTCTCGGTCCTAATTTTAGGACTTCTCCGGGAGCCACCAGATCACCCCTAGTCTAAAACTGCCATACAGGTGGCACCTCAGCTCTATCCCGCTGAAGCTCAGCATCTGCAAGTTCTTCCCCTGTCGTTGTGTTTTCTTGCAAGTTCTGAGATAGTTGAGTTGTAGTCCTAGTAGATGGACCGATCTTGCGAGTTTTGGATCATAGTGGTTCCTCTGTCGATGTGTTTTCTTGCAAGTTCTGAGATAGCTGAGTTGTAGTCCTAGTAGATGGACCAGTCTTACGAGCCTTGGGTCATAGCAGTGATGAAATACTTGGTTCCCTGTATTGGTGCGAGTCTTCATCATACATATCATCGTCGGATTTAGAATTCGAGCCAAAGGATATGTAGCGCTTGCGCCATAAAACTTGGCAACCCAAGTTCTCCCACAGTGTCTTCCTATCCTCATCCTCTAGGTGATCTAACTCAACTGCACGGTACCTGGTCCTAGTTACTGCATCAATGGTCACCTTGGAGTACCCTACAGGCAACATATGGTTCTACAACACATCCCCTTCTTCGCCACAAGGATAGGCTAGACCTTGTGCCACCTTGGTCTTATAGAACTTCTCCTACATGTATAGGTTGCAAGGTATTGGCTCCGTGATCTTATCAACGAGGAAGTGAGACGTGCATTATCGAGAGGAAGCAGTGTGCTTCCATAGCTACTCCGTACCCGGTCTAGGCTGATGACCCTGACCGCAGCATCCTCATCTAGTGTCAAAGGATGGTTCTTCATTCTCTCCTCAAGCTCTTAAAGAAAATGTTGATTATTTTCTTTCATTTCTTATCAAACAGCCTCCATCAAATGTTGCATCTCTAATTCTTTTTGGGCATTCCTCCTCATATGACTTATGTACATGGAGATGTCATCTAGGAAGGAAAGCTCCCATGGAATAAGTTTGAACCCTCATGTATGACTAGGATGCTCTTTGTTTCCCAATGCCTGGGTCAGCTGATCATTCTCCCTATTAGGCTTGAAAGTACCATTAGCAACTTCCTCATGGACCACCTTCACCCATTGTGCCAGTTCCTCAGTTGTAGCATCCCAATAACTTAGGGAGCCATCTGGGTTGAAGGTAACCCCCTCCCAAGAAGGAACCTTACAGAGCGAGGATCCTAGTCAGATGTATAGACCGTAACACCACTCTAGGTTAGCTCCTCCTCCTCCCATTCCTAATCTCGTATTTTCCTCACGTAGCTATGTGAGCCGGTGCATTGCGACATCCTATTTTTGTGGGAGTTGATCATATTTGTAACATCTTGGCCTAGGGCTTAATAGGATTAATAGGATACTCATACCAACAAGTTGCAACTTTTTTTTCAGAAGCCCATCTCTAAAGAACTTTGAGGTTAAGCATGCTTGGCCTAGAGCAATTTCAAGATGGGTGACCGATCGGGAAATCTTTCCCGGGTGCGCATGAGTGAGGACAAAGTGCGCAAAAAAGACTTGTGTGGGTCTGTGAGGACAATCTATGTCCTAGAAAAGTTGCCAGATGTAAGCGGGCCTGGCCTCATAGAGGCGGGATGTTACAGAATGGTATCAGAGCTAACTCTCGTGGTTTCACAGGCGTGTGTGTCATAGTTGCATAGGCATGGTGCGCATGGCTAGAGTGGTCCTAGAGTGGTCACATAGCATGGCACATGCGCTGGCATTGGACACACGGATGTGGCCAAGAGGGGATGTTCCTAACTTGGGATTGGCCGATGAGGACGTCGGTCTCTTAAGGGGGTGACAATGTAATATCCTGGCCCAGGGCTTAACAGGATTAATAGGATACTCATACCAATAAGTTGCAACTTCTTTTCCGAAAGCCCATCTCTAAAGAACTCTGAGGTTAAGCATGCTTGGCCTAGAGCAATTTCAAGATTGGGGACCGATTGGGAAATCTTTCCCGGGTGCGCACGAGTGAGGACAAAGTGCGCAGAAAAGACTTGTGTGGGTCTGTGAGGGCAGTCTATGTCCTAGAAAAGCTGCCAGATGTAAGCGGACCTAGCCTCATAGAGGCGAGACATTACAGTATTTGCCTCACTCTATTCCTTCGCCTCATCCGATTCCTTCCAACTCACGAAATCACTCCAATACTCTTGTTGATGTGGGTATTTATGCTATTCTAGCTCGACGCCCTTCTTTACATAGTTTTTGTTTAGGTAGTACCTAAAATACTTGAATGAGTTGCCCATGATAAAGAATGCCCTCTCCTTTGTAACCTCTTCATCAAATCTAGTAGGAAACTCAAACAGGTCCTTTAGCTTCTGCCAGCAAAGTTCCATTAGACTAGATGGAACCACCCATTTGCTACCTTTTTATGCTAGTTTCTATACTTGATGGGTATGTTGTCCTTCACTAACACCCTGATGGCCATATTGTATGGCCCCATGACACCAACTGGCTCAATGGGTTCTTCGGTCGGATCCACCAAGGTGATCACATGTTTATCGTCGCTGGGCAAAGGTGGGCAACTTGCTCGACCCTCACTTAGCCCAGCACCTAGCTGGCCTATCTACTATGGTTGTTGTGTTACTCTTGGTGGGAGGTGCCTCCTACACATATATATATATAGATCAAATACTTCGGCTATAAGATTGTTGTATATATCAGAGTTGTCTTAGGTACAAAAATACAAAGATGGATTACCCCGCCGTTTCCCTAGAGGTCGAGGAACAAGGAAGGGGAAGACAGTTCGCCACCCTCAAACCCTACTACTACATTTAGAGGCTGACTCCTCGAATTAGTCCGACTAGCCCATCGTCGATTGGTGACCATTTGTCATGTCAATCATCCAACATAAGCCATCCTATTAAAAGTCCTATCAAAACACAATTTTGTCAAGCCATTCAATTCAAAACTTTGCAAAAAATGACTTGATGCTACCTAGCAAGGTACCACCAACAACATTCAAATATGGGTACACATAACTAAAATAAGAACTTAATAGGTGACGACGAACCTTGCGATGAAGGTGCTCTACAAGTCATTTTTCACCTACACAAATAAAGCAGCCTTGTTCAATACCAAATGCCCAAACTCCAGATGAGTACTACCTTCGTCCAGAATAGAATGCAATTATGGGATCCGCGCTAGTCAATATAGCTCAAGTTTGACCAAGTTTACAGTAAATAGTATTAGCATTTATGTGTCAAAATAAATTTATTATGAAAATATATTGTATAGCTAATCTAATGGTACTTACTTTATATCATTATTGTTTGTACTTTTTTATATAAATTTAGTCAAAGTTATAATGGCTTGACTGCTCGAAAAGCGAGAATTGCATCCTTTTGTGGACGGAGGGACTACATATAAATGGTAAAGCTATGACGGATCTACCCATATGATAGTTCTACTAGCAAATCGAGTTCTACAATATGTTATCTTTAACTTCTAGTCTTAAATAAATGGAATGCAAACACAATGACAAAAAGATACAAGAATCTACCCTTAGGCTGCTAATTTCACTTAATCAACATACAAGAATAATTGATGGCTTAGGCTTCACCACTATTTTGCAACTGGCCCTGGCCAATCCAAAGTTTATTTACCTCAGATCTACAGGAAACATCAGCTAGAGAGGTGGGATTTGATGGCCAGGAAAACGGATAGCGAGCTCGACTACTGCCGGCGAACAGTGGAGTGGGGGGAAGCTGGGGGGTGGGCCAACGGTGAACGGTAGAGTGGGGGGCAATGTTAGGATGCCTACGAACGGTGGGGTGGGGGGAAGCCGGCGAGTGGGCCATCGACAAACGGCAGCGATCGGTAGGGCGCCGGCAACTCAGTGAGCGGCGAGCGGCTCTAGGGGGTGGGAATGGAAAATTTGGGGAATTTTTTTTGCCACAGGCACATATATACTAGGTTCATTTTACACCAACGGTGCGAATGCTAGGACGGCGGTGCTCATCAACATCACCGCTGGTCCCAACGTCCACTGCGAATAAACAAATGGAAGAGGACACTCTGCCACACGTGTGATACGATACCAGGAGTAATGTTTTTCACTCAGCCAGGGAACCACCATATCATGCGTTGAGACATTGATAGCCAAGTTTTCAGGGCACTTTAGAAACTCTAATTTTGGTTGCCAAATTAACCTGATTGGTTGATAGCCGAAATTGACATTACCTAATATATATATTGGTTTGTTGCCAAAATTTGTAGTTCTAATGTACTAACCACCCCAAATTATATTGAGAGCAGTACGTGCCATCCCACTGCTACAACTCATTTTTCATACTTTCTTATATTCTACTTCTACTTCTATTCTACCAATATTCTACTTCTCCATGACTTCACAATACAAGATCAGTGCCATCCCACTGATCGAAGTCATTTTTCATAAGAACTTATATTCTACTAATACTACATGACTTCACAATATAAGATCAATTCCTTCCCACTAATCAAAGTCATGATTGCTAATTATATATGTAGGTCTCGGTACATAGTCATCCTCGCTAGATTCCTCCTCTCCAACAGCGGGTAGTGGCGGAAGCTAGCCCTCATTCCTCTCTAGGGCACAGTGTCAGTTCTTCTTCTTGTCATCCATGGTGTTGGACTTCGTGATCCCCAGGATGTGGTTCTTGGCCGCATCCCTAGTCCACTACCGGTTTGCTCGACCAAGGTAGATAGGGCACCATAGCTACATGTGCTGGTTAATGATGCATAGAGTGTGACCCTTTAGGAAGGGCGTCACATACCCACGGGTGCAGTCATCGTCGGAGTCGGTGGTGATATAGCCCGAGGAGCACGAGAATGATAACTGCGGGGAGGGGGAGCACGCCGACAAGGGCAAACTAGAGAGCACCGGAACCGGCAAGGGCGAACGGGAGCATGATGGAACCGATAAGGGCGAACAGGAGCATGACGAGACCGATGAGGTCGAGGGTCCTAGATGAGACTAGCGTGAGCAAGAGGAAGACAGAGGAGGCACTGGCGCACATCACTCGTGTCTAGTCATTGAAGATACTGGCAACATCTATTGTGACGACACTGTGGACGAGGTAGTGTGGCAGGATGCCTGATGGTGATGAGCCTCGGGCCACTAGGAGCGCTGTGAGGCAAAAGGCGAATGGGAACAAGAGCAGGAGCTCGACATGGAGACATGCTGTGGAGGGTGTGGATAGGGGACTCGATTTAGGGTGACGAGATTGGTGAGGCTAGCCATGTGCGGTTGGAGAAGCCGACTAAGGGTGTTTAATGGGAGCAGTGCTCTGATTCAATGTGACATGATGGGGAGTGTTGGAATGGTGCATTGGGAACCACAATTGGGGTGGCCTCATCGTGGGTTGCTCTGGATTCCAAACCGACATTGTTTTGGGCTGAGCTATCCAGATTGCGTCCAAGCCACAAAATAGTGCATAGCCGGACGATACGCCACTCGATAGACAACATCATCGATCAGCTTGTGAAGACAATCTAAAGCAGGATGACACGTGCACCGGATGATACGCAACCAAAAAATGTGACATGGTTAGGGCACCCATAATGGCTAGTGTTGACATTTCTTAACATCACTTTGACTAAGTTGTCATCCCTAGTAATGATGCTAGAAACGTTTGTTGGTAATTATTAATGATACTTGTTTATTTAGGAACGATTATATCTATTGAAGTAATCCGCAAGCGCATAGATAATATACCATTGTAGCATTTCACCCGGAGTATACTAGGTTTCATTATTTATATTTTACCATAGGGCGGAGCGGTGGCTAGAGATATTAACAAATATGAATGCTTATGATAAGATCATTAACTACACATTTGCTTTAATAGGGGTAAGTCAAGTGATAAATGATACGTGTATGGCATTCATAATAATCTAGAGATAGAAATAGATATTCATAAATGTAGTATGGCTAGGCATGAGATTAATTAAGAGAAAAGATTCCTAAGTCATTTCTTATTTACTAAGTCTTTTGTACACCCTATTATATATACTTTCATCTATAGCATAATTAACTTTGTATCTAGGCATAAGGAACATTACAAAGGAATATCAAGAACAAAGCTTGACTCCCTTTGCAACTAGGTCCTACTTGTCCTATAGATGGGGAGTGGACTTCAAAGGACTCAACGAGAGTGTCATACTCGTGATCTACCACATGGCCCAAAATGTAGGGTGCATCCGTAGGTAAATAACATATAAGCACCATGTTACATAATGTCAACCACTTAACTCACTCAAGTACTGAGCTAAGCGCTGTGCAAACTTATGCATAAATTCATTATCAATCATGACTATATCAAGCATACTACCAAAGCAAACTAGGAACATAATAAATAGAAACATAGTATTGATAAAAGCACAAAGTCATGAAATATAGAGGATACAATGGCTATAACAACCTCTAGATGACGAATCTAGAATCCTGAGCAATAGCCTAACTCTACTTGAATCTTGCTAGCTAGCCTATACTAGAACTTTGAGGAATTAGAGATCTATTCTATTCTCTCTGGAAACCCTAACTTTTGATATGATGATAGATGCGTCCAGGGGTGTAGGGGCTGATATATATAGGGGGTAGCATCAAACATGGACCCTCGGATCAAACTGACTTAAAAGAATGGCGTAGATGTGATTTTCATGGAGGTGGAGAACTGACATAGTGAGGAGGGACTGGCAGGTGGGGCCAGCCGGCCCCACCTAGCATCCTCTCCAGATGCTTCCGTGGTTTTCCTTTTGGTGCCTTCTAGATTCTTCTAGAATTATTTTCATCGCGGATAATTATGATTACGTCTGACGATTAGGTCCACCCTGACGGTTTTCTAGATAAACCCTGCTGAAAACATAGATTCACCAAAACTATGTTGGTGATTATTTTCATGCATTTATGCAGGTTATATTGATGGTTTATGATAATTGATAATTACCATCAACACTAGCCCTAACAACCGGCCAGGTCTGTTTTTAACTGTTCCGAGAGGAACATAGAGCCTAACTCCAACTCAGTTTTAGAACATGTTTTGGTATACAAAACTTGTGGTATGCATCCTAAAGTTGTTTCCCGCAAGATAAAACCACTCCCTTGATTTAAATTAGAGGATCACAGTCGATTGAGAAATCCAACTTCCAATCATAAAAATGTATCTAATACCCTTTTGCCCTTACTATCTTTATCATTGTTGTTTGTCACATCTCTCGATGTGATTTGGCAGCATTCTAGGTGTCCTTGTTGACCCTAGGACAACCACATTGTGCCCCTCCCCAATGGGTCTTCCCGAGAAGGTGTTCAGGAGTCTACTAGGCGAAGAACAGGCGTCGAATTAGCCTAACCGGTTTGCTAGTCAGTTTAGCTAAATTACTATGCTCTTGCTACGATCTAGGTCATGTGTGATCTCAATCTTGATGGCCCTTAATGGTGTGTGCCCAAATTTGCATCAAGAAAAAGAAGAAATGATCAACTACTTGAACAGATGTTGCAGTTGTACCTAAATGTGAGGATTAAAAGGTGATCATTGTTGATGGTCACTAACACCCATTTTGACCATCAACATTTCACCCAAAACAAAGGTAAAACAACATCACATGTGCCAATTATTGTTTATAATTCACCTAGTTCCAATTGTACTTCGAAAAATTATATGTATGCAGGAAATTTCCCAAAAATGGACAAAAGACATGCATAGGAGGCAAATGGATGTGGCAAGGGGCTGTGGGCCTAGAGTGCTACATCGACCGACGCCACCTAGCATTGCCTGATAGCCCCAGACCCCTTGCCACATCACTGATCCACAGGAGAGCCTCCACACTGCCTTACCAACGTTGATCCATATCGGTTTAATCCAAAGGTGGAGGTTGAGTTGCCTTGGATCCATGGGTCTGCTGTCATTTACTTAGGGGACCAAAACTGAGCTCCAAACTAACTTTATGACCATAGCAACAGACCTACCTACCATGCAGCCGCCTTTGGGAGCCATCAAGCACCATTGGATGGCAAGGCGATGCAGGGGGACGGTCGGCCAACGCCCCTAGGTCGGCCAACACCCCCTGCCTCTCCACCACCTTAGCTTTGCCTACAAGTACCCCTCTGCCCTCTACACACTATAAAAGGGGCAGTGTTGCTCGGTGGAGATCATCACTCAAGCATTCCAAGCTCTCTAAGAAGCTTTCAAGAGTAGTAGCTTAGAAGTAGTACCTAGCTAGTAGTGATAGAGTAGAGCGGAGCTCACCTCAGAGTTTGGAAGAGTCTTCTAGTCTGGTGTAGCTCTTTTGTAATCTTTTATTCAGCATTTACTTTATTTAGTACTTTACTTTCTCAAGTACTTTATTCAGTAATATAGCTTTGCTTAGTTCAAGTCTTGTCTTGCTCTTGTTTATCATTAATGAGCCTAGGTGCTTGTTCTCTAGCATTAACATCATAGTTATCTTAGTGTTTAGTCCATTCATCGTTAGTACTTGTTCTACCATCTGGTTAAGGTGCTTTGATCTCATTTACCGGAGCTCGGATTGAATAAGTGAGTTTATAGATTAAGCGTGGTGCTTGGGCTACATCTTGCCTGTAGGTACAGCTAGATCCCTAGATAGATTGTGGTAGTCGGCAGGTGGTGACAGCCCTATCCATCCTCTATATTCCACCACGTTAGGTGTTGGCATTTCTTAACACAATCACTAACTATAGAGATAGAATCCATCCTCAGCAATGACGCTAAAAATGTCTTGTTGGCAATACTTAGCAACATCACTAATAATTAGTAATGCCACTAGGTAAGGCCTTGATAGTTCCTTAACAATTTTAGATATTTATCTGTAAGCGCACGGAGCTATCATTGTAGCATTTCACCCAGAAGCAGGGTATTGTTATTTATATTTTTTCCAAAGGAAGGCATTAATTGATTAAGAGTCTAGTTTGGATATGAACTTGAATAATATACTTGCAAGTACATCAATGTTTATAACAGGGGTAAGAACAATAATCTCAAGATAGTGGACACACACACTTGGGCATTCCTCAAAGGATAAAAGAGAAAATAAAAAATAAGAATAATCCTAAGCAGAGCAGGCATGTTCTAGTATAGTCATACAAATATTAGTTGATATCATACAAATTATATAATTAGTTTTAGTGCTAAGTGTGAAGCAAATTGGGAAACTATCGAGTACTGGTCTGCCAGCAACCTTATGTAGCATTTTAGACTCCTACACCCCAAATGAATGTGGAGGTTTACATGGGACGGATAGGGCTATCACCACCTGCTGCCTACCACCTCAACTGTGGAGAGGGAAATGTATTCATCTGTCTCTCTATACCCAAGCACCATGCTTGCGTACACAGAAACAACCTAAATCCCCCCTAACTCCGACCCTATGGATTGACAAGTAAAAGACTTGGGCACACCCAAAGGCACAATGAACCACCACCTCAACTTAGCTCTAATTATAATTATATAAGTTATAAGAATGGTTAAGCATAAAGTCATGTATGTTAATCTCATAACATAGAAACTATAGACTAGTTCATATGTCAAGATCATAACATAAGGACTATACTCTAGTTCATAAGTATGACTAATTATAAGTTGAAGGCAAGACTTTGGAAGAACTCATATTTCTATTCATACCCAAGAATCTATTCTTCCAAGGAGCCAAGCCCTCCAAGGTAGCTTGCCTTGCTCTAAACAACTACTAAAAAGTAAAGTGCAAAGGTAGGAATGAGGAGTTGCTCAAGAGAGGTATGTGTGTGTGTGTGTGTTTTGAGAGGGGAGCTCTACCCCTCTTTTTATACAAGGCTCTAAGGTGGTAAGGAGGAGATATTTAGCAGGAACCCCGGTCTCCACCGCCTCTGCATGCCGTCCGGACACCACCATACGAAGCTATGGCTGAGAGGCACCAAGTGGGGTGCGCCCGCACCCAGGGTGCGACCACACCCTAACCGACTCTGTTCGCCACCACCTTTGCATGGTGGATCATTTAGTGGACTTGGGATGCTCCTTGGGTGGTCTTTTGCCCAAATTTTTTTGCGTGGATGGGCCTTCTTCTTTATTTCATTTGCGTGATTCAGTGTTATGCTTTGTCAGAAAGCGCCCTTTTGGTATATTTTCCCATGTATTTGTGTTTATGTCCTACAAAATAATTATCTCCAAATACATGTGAACTTGGTCAATAGTAAATGCATATGTGCTTAAGATTGCTAATTTCTCCTCTTTTATGTCTTAAATTGTGGTCAAATTGATCGTTAAGGACCGCCAACAAGATCCACAAAGCTTAACCTTTGCTTGTACCGAGCAAAATAGCTAAGTTATTGGTTGTTGATCAGAAGTTGCTACTATGTCGATACAATTCACAAGTGTCATGCCTATAACAAAGTATTCTTCCTCAATTTAAGTATGGCATTCTATCCACCATTTTAACTTAATCCCTATGGGTTTATTACTTTTTTAGGTCTTTGGTGGTTGCAAGATAGAATGGTTTTAACATAATTACCAATCATTCATTCTTTGATTAACCTTCTATTTGGAGGTTTTATGAGTTTTACAAAATAAATGTAAGTTCCTCAAATGATTCGCTCAATCTCTCGATGTGTATGATCCTTACCAAGGCATTTGCCTTCTTTTCATCTGATCTCTAAAGGCTTTTTAGTGGAGCTTTGGATAGGTATGAAAGAGAGGTATACTTGCATCACATATTTTGCTAAGTCAAAAAATGGATCCAACGAGATGCAAGTCACACTTTGATCAAGAAGTGCAAGTGTGTGGAATTTTAAAAGTGATTCCTAATTCTAAATATTTTTGTACTCCTTTGATCATGACTTTCTCTCTTTCGATAATTGCCTTGGAAGTATGGACTATCTTTATTTCTTTCTTTTTAATACTTTGGAACTTTTATGTGTTCCATTCTATTTCTTTTTTTCTTTTGCTATTTTGAGACCTTCATGTGTCTCTTTTTTTTAGCATAGCCCCATACTTGTTTTTGGCTTATGAAAACTTTGGAGAGAAAGACTCATGATAATTGTAAGGAATATTTATGTTGGTGGACAGAAAAGGCTTGTTTTTGCGTAACTCTTAGTGTATGAGTCAGCATTTTATTTATGGGTGTACGTGAATCTTGATCATGGGTGCATGACGAGAATTTCAACAAGGGTCACAAAACAATTTGACAAAACTCAATGTAAATACAAGTAGCATATGACAAAAGTTTGAATTTGAATATTGTCATATGGCCGTGGTAGGAATTTATACTAATTGAGGAACTTTAGATTTTAGCATTTTTACAAAAGAAAACTCCAGATGCCAAGTTTCTTTAAGAACAAAGTCATAGCATATTCTATTTGTCATATCATAACTTGCAACAACTTAGAAAAGAATCATGCTTTTGCAACCCACAAGTTTTAAGTTACAGGATGAGACATTTTTAACCAACAAACTTAAATCTTGTGGAATACTAAGTTATAGCCTAAGCACAGATGAATTATAGACAGAGCAATTATTCCTCATTTCAACATAGGAGAAATTAAACATTCTTAAACATATATGTGGACTGGAATAAATTTTTTGTTATTGTTTTTATCATATTTAATTTTTTTAGAATTTATAATTTTAGAGATTTTTTTATATATGCTACTAATTAAATAAATGCAGAAAATAAATGCAAAAACTAAAATGATACAAGATACCTCTACACGGTCCTCCCCCAAGCTAGATCGAAGGTGGATGCGTAATTTGTAGCTTGGTGATGACTCCGAGGTGGAAATATCATTTTTATAGGTTTATATTTTTATTTAAATTCAACCAGTGTCTATATTTAGCAGTTTTTGTGTAATGATTGTTGATACTTCTTAACAACTATTGGAGGAATTCCGCAAACGCACATAACTATCGCGTAGCACTTTGCTCGGTGAGTACCAAGTGTCAAATTTATATTTTTTCCACAGAAAGACGGAAGGCTAGAATTTATATTTAATATCAGAATTGCTAAGGTAAAGCCTAAGTGTATCCTAGGTAGGTGAACGATGGTGAAAGTTGAATGTGAACTACCTACTTTTTTACTAAACAAGCTACACTAGAGATAGCTAGGTGGGAGAGCGAGCGATTTATCTTTTAAGTAACTAAGGGTAAACTAATGACTAGGACAAATGCGCTAGTACTTTGGAGCATAGCCTACCTACCAACTAGGAGAGTTAAATAGACAAGGTCTGCCACGAGCCCTATGATTTAATAACTAGACCTATCGTGGTGGAATACAGAGGATGGAAAAGGTTGTCACCACTTGCCACCTACCACAATCTATCCAGAGGCCTAGCTGTATCCATAGGCAATCTATAGTCTAAGCACCATGTTTAATCTATAAACTTACTACTTTGATCCAAGCTCTGATGAAATGAGATCAAAGCACCCTAACCAGATAGTGGAACCAATACTAATGAATAGCTACTAATTAAGAGATAGCCTATGCTACTAATACCAAACAATAAGCACCTAAGCTCACTAACGAGGAACAAAATAAACAAGTACTTAAGTAAAGCAAAGCAATAATACTAAAATAAAGTACTGAATAAAGTAAATGTTGAATGAAAGAATTATAAAAGAGCTATATCAAACCCAGAAGACTCTTCTGGACTCCGAGAGAAGCTCCGCTCTTGCTCTACTCCACTACTAGACTACTACTCTATAGCTAATGCTAAGCTAGAAAGCTAAGAGAAGCTTGGAGAGCTTGGAATTGAGTGAGGCACTTCTCCACCAAGCTCCACACCCCCTATTTATAGTGTAGAGTGAGGGGGTATTTGTAGGCTGTAGGGACATCAGTGGACCACCTAGGGCACTGGGTGGTGGTAGGGGGCGCCAGCCAACCCTAGGATGCACCGCCTTTGCATCCTATGGTGCTAGTTGGCTCCCAAAGGTAGTTTCTTGGACAACACATGTCGAAATCTAGGCAGTAGGTCTATTGGTAAGGCGGTTAGAGGCTCCCAAGTGTATGACAATGGGCCCATAGATCCACCATCATCAAATCTTGGCCATTGATCAACCCGATATTGAATAGATGCTTGTCATTACTTTTGGTGGAGCTCCCACAGATCGGTGAAGTGATAGGGCCACCTGGGAGGCCAGGCGGTGCCCTTGTGGGGCCAGCCGGTGGGCCTAAGTGGGCCCAAGGCCCCCTACCACGTCCACTTGACTCCTTTGCCCATATTTGACACCAATTTGCACATTTTGGCTTAAATTTCCTGCATACAAATAATTCTACAAACACAAGTGGAACTAAAATTCTACACATGTGATAATGATTTACCTCACTTTATCGTGCTTTTGGGTGAAATGTTGATGGTCAAAATGGGTGTTAGTGACCGTCAACAAGCTCCCCCAAGCTACCCCTTTGTTGTCCTCAGCAAAGATGCGGGTTTAGCATGGCATAGGTGTTGCATCAGGAGTTGCTACTATGTAACACCCTGCAGAAACTTATATACAAACAAATACTATCTCTTGAGTTGAACATGTTAACACTTAAAAATTCACCATTAGTCTTAGCAATGTGGGACTTATAGCTTTCACCTCGACATAAGCAATTGCAAGAATGTGTACTAGATAGATACTTTTTGCCTACTTTGGTTTAGTTCAACTTCCTGGAGGTTTTCAATAAATTTTGAAAAGAAAACTTGCCTAGGTTCCTAAGATGATTCACTCAAGTCACTCAATGATATTTGAAATCTCACCAGGGGCATAGTTCTTAGCCTTAATTTATATCCTAAAGCTTATGTGGAGCTTAAGGTAGAGGATAAAAGCATAGCCTACTTGAACTGAATTTATTGCTAAGTCAAACACTTGGATCACAAGGAGCAACAAATCATACTAATTGATCAAGATGTGCATGTGTGTGACATATTAGGTGGAAGTGGTACTCCTTTGAGAAGTTTTCCTTCTCTAGCTTCTTTTTGAGATGGCATGGCTACTTTTCTTTTTCTCACTCTCTTCTTTCTCTCTTTTTTTGAACTAGAGTTTTTTGCTCTTTATTCTCTCTCTCTCTTTTTCTGTAGCCCATGCCTCTCTTTTTGATGTAAGATAGCTAGAGAGGTAACTTTGATTCTCATAGAGCAATAATGAATGGAAAGCATATGTGGTTGTGTATTCCCAGTGTAGGAAAAGCATAAGTATGTGGGTGTATGTGCTCCTAATCAAAAAGCATGACAAGTTTCTCTACTCAAATCAACAAGGCTTGAAAACGCTCAAAACAAATAAGCAGCTTTTATAGTGGCTTTATCATGTATGAATATGTTTCTAGCTTTGGTAGGAATTTATCATCATTGAGGAACTTCTAGCAAGAGAGTTTTAGCATTTTGCAAAACAAAACTCCAAGTTGTTTTTACCATCCCTCAGATAGGTTCAAAGATTTACTTTAATCAAGGCTATAACATTTCTCACAAGAACTTATACTTGGTTCTAGCATTTGCAACCCACAAAAGCATTCAACTTAAGATGAACTCTAAGTTATCATGCTCAAAACTTAAGAAGTATCAGGTTGTATGACAAGCTTTTGCAAAGTATCATAGAGCAACTATTCATCATCTCCAAATAAATTATCATCATTTTATTAGAGCAGAGTTTCTTTTAAGATAAATTTCAAGGCACTCATCTCTACATTCTATGATCATGAATATTGACATGTAAAACAAACATGAATGTGAAGAGATAGTTTAAGATTTTTCATACCTGAGCGGGAAGAGATGTCTCCCCAAGCTTGCCTTTTACATAGGTTGGAATGTCTTCTAGCAGTTCTTTCGATTCTTTCTTTATTGACTAACTAATACCACTAGAATGCATAAATGACTAAACCTATTACTACTAGATAACTTATTCAGTATAACTACTACTGAATATTATTACTATTATTATTTATTTTTTTGTTATATATATATTTAAATGCAAACCCTATCCTAACATGCATAGCTACTACAGGACTTTATTTATTAACATAGTATACTTAATGCAACTAACTAATCATGCAATGCAAAGCAAATTTATTGGAGATTTAAATATGAGGTGCAACTAATGAAATGCGGTAAATATGCAAGGGAATAGAAGACTTACCTTTTTGACAGACTCAAGGTCATTCTTCCTTGAGTGGAGGTGTTTCCTCTTGTTCCACCTCGGAGGCCTTGTTCGGATCAGGGGATGACGAATTTGAGGATGGATCTTTCTTTTTACGCCATCTCTTTCTATTCTTCGTCTTCTTAACCGGCTTCTCCGGTTCTTCAATCGGCTTTGGTTTCTTCATCTTGATTCTCTTTGGATGCTTCTTCTTTTCCTGTTTCTCATCAAAGAGGGGTTATCTAGAGGCAAAAGCAGATATTTCTTTCCTTCTAGCAAAGTGGAATTGGATTTGCCTAGAAGCCACATATATGCAAGCATTTGCAGTATTAAGGAAAGGATGACCAAGGATTAAAGGTGTATCCTTGTCATTGCCCATGTCTAAGATCATAAAATCTATTGGAACATAAGCACTCCTAACTTTAACTAATAAATCAGTGGCTACTCCCTCAAGATAACGGGTGGATTGATCGGCTAATTGTGAGTAAACTAAAGTTGGAGCTAAGGTAGTGTAAAACAATCTACCATAAGCTTCCTTAGACATAATGTTAACACTAGGTCCTAGATCACACAAAGCATTATGGAAGGTATGAGTTCCAATGGAGTAGGTAATCGTGGGGGTTCTAGGATCACCTTTCTTAATGGTAAATGGGGAATCTACTAAGTATGAACCCCAAGAACTTAAAGCATAGTCATACCTTGTTGTAACAAGGTTGGCTGTCTCCATGGTTCCTTTAGGTTTGCTAGGAATTCTATCTTTTTCATAGGATGGGATAGCAGCAGCACTTTGAGCTAATTGAGTTTCTATCATCTTATTGAAACTAAGTTGATTCTTTAAAGCAGAAGAAAACTCATCCAATTTAGCATTTATATTTTCCAACATCTTGTCATGAGCATGCAACTTTTTATTTATGCTATCAGTCATTCTACCATTGCTATAAACAAGATCTTTAAGGAAAGCATAACTATTATTACCTTGATTATTCATACATTGAGAAGAGTAATAATTGTTATCTCCTTGATTGTTGTTGGAGTGCTGATTCCATCCTTGATGTTGTGGACAAAACCCATTTTTGGTGTTGATGAAGTTGAGGTCCTCCTGGATCTCAGGACAGGAACTTCCCGAATGTCCCACATCTCCACAGACTTCACAAGTCATGTGGGATTCCATGGCTTTGAGTGTCTCTTGGGCACTTACCTTCTCATAATGTTCTACTCGCTTTGCAAGTAGATCTATCTTAGCTACAAGCATGTCAATTTCTTTAACTGAATGCATACCTTGTTTATGGGGTTAGAGTCGATCATCGCTCCATCCTTGATTGGAAACCATCTTCTCGATCAGTGTCTTGGCATCTGCAACACTTAGCAAAAAGAATGTTCCACCCGCAGCAGCATGTAACACCCTAAAATTTGTTTCTTTTTGAAATAGATATGAAATGCTTAGTTATGTATTTTGTGCTCACGAAAACATAGGTAAATAATAAATTTTCATCAAATTAAAATTTATCATAAGGTAGCAACATTGTGGTGCATTCATGTTGGTGCATTTGTATTTTTGTGATGGGTGGTTTTGTCCAAAATTCAAAATAATTTCAAATGCTTTTGAAATGGTTTGAAAATGGATTTGCAAATAGAAAATTAATTTTATTTTCTTCTTCTCCCTTTCTTGGCTTTTGGCCTGAGCAGCCAACTTCTCATCCGTGGCCCACGTGCTCTCTCCCCTCACTGGCCCAGCGCATGGCCCGCTCCCCTGCTCAGCCTTTCCCCTCCGTCATAGGCCGTTCCCGCCCCTCTCTCCAGTAGGCCGGCCCAGTTTGCGTCGCAGCAGCCTAGCAGGCCGGCCCAGCATAGCCATGCCATTCTCCACTCCTCCTGCCTTGTCTTGCTGCAACCCTGGCCCCATCTGTCAGCGGGGCCTTCAACCTCACACGCATCTTCCACCCGGACTCTGCTTCGCCGCCGCCCAACTCTAACTTCATGTTGGCCATGCCTTGTCCTTGCCTTGCGCCCCAAGCTACTCCCGGCCATAAATACCGGGCGCCCGCATCGTGTCGCTTCCATCCTGAGCCTCGGAGCAAGCTCCTATCTCACTAAGTCGTCGCACCGAGCCCCAATCCTAGCATTGTTGGCCGCTATCACCTCACCAAGCATAGCGCTACCTCCATCCGCTCCGCATCTCGGTAAGATGCTTGGTTGGATTCGTTGTTTCCTTCTCTATCTTCTGGTTCCTTTCCCATGCAATACCGTAGCCCATAGGCCCTTCTTCAAGAGCTCCGGCGAGCTTTCCTATCTCCAACCACGGCGCCACCGTCGCTAAGCTCACCGCCGGTAGCTTTACCCTCCCGATCTATTCTGAACCGTCCATCACCAATCCAACGGCTGATATCACGTGATACCATTTCGGTCAGCCACTTTGCAAAAGAGCCCCCACAAGTTTCTATGTTCTAACCCATAGTCCACCCTCTGTTGAAAATAATTCAACATATGCCCCTAGATTTTCCATTTCTGCCCTTGTAGTTTTCCAAAAATGACGGCCGGTCCACAGGACTGTTTTAATTTGGTTTTTAATTATTTTTAATATGAAATTGATTTCAAAATATTTACAGAATTGCCATTTATCTTATTTTTATGTGTAGTTTCTCCGTTTTAACTCCGATTTGACCCGTTCAAGTTGCGTTGGATTCGTAATGACATAAGCTACACAATTGTAACAATGTTAATCTTGTTACCAGCTCTAGAATTTTCATGGTTTAAATCCTAACTTGATTAATAATTATGTCACTGGATTTATAAATAAAATATGATAAATTCCACTTCAGTTTTCAAAACTATATATAAGTTTGACTTAATTCAACTTAGGTATTTCTCTAAAATATCTTATGCATCCTTTTATATAGTTAAAATTAATAAAGCCTATGGTTCTCTCTTATAAAAGCAAGCCTTTCGATAGTTGTATCTTTCGCACCGTAGCTCCGGTTAGCGTGTTTTTCGTGGCTGTGTGTTCATAACAACATGTAGAACATCTTTAAAACCTTTTTACTTACTGTTTCATATGTTTGGTGTACTATTCTAATTTGGTTCTATTGTTTGCTTTGTGTATGATTGCATGGATACTTATGTGGTGCTTTATGATCTTGTCTAGTCGGTGAGCTTTACGTGTTGATCAAGGAGTTCCTTTGAAGGTTTGAACTAGAAGAAGGACCTGAGTTTAAGGCAAGTATAGCATGAGATCTTCCTTATTGTCCTATACACCTCTAATCATTTAATTCATGCTGCATGTGTCTACCTTGATTACCACTAAGATTTTCCTAGTACCTTGTACCTTGTTCCTTAACATCTTTGGGTTATTGCATTGGGTAATATGATGCTAGTGCTCAACTACAACCATGATCTTGTAACGTGACTAATGGAATATGCAATAAACATTAAAAGATGCTTTTTAGCAACATGTAATCAAGGGGGCTAGAGCATTGGGCTATTTTATGGTGCTCTAGATTCCTCTCCCTAAGGACTTATTTGTAAGCAAACATCCGGGACTTACAGTACAACTATGAGGGCTACATGGCTCTGGCTTTAGCTCAGTATGAGGACCTTTTCTAGCTTGTTAGAGGTTACCTTTATTGGTGTAAGAATGGCTTGCCAAATTAGGTATAGGATAGCCCCTACTCTTATGTGTATAGCCATGATGGAATTGTGCCATTCGATAGAGGGGTTCCTATATCAGCTTGCCGAGTGAATCTAGCGGCCCTAACTTGTTCGAGGAACCTTTGAAAGGCTTCATAGTGAACCCTACCGACCTTCCTTAGTAGTGGGTCAAGAGGCTGATGACCTCGGGCGAAAGGGTAAATCACGACTCACAGTGAAAGTGTACAACCTCTGCAGAGTGTAAAACTGGTATATCAGCCGTGCTTATGGTCACGAGCGGCCTTAGACCCTTATAGAATATATGATGAACACTAATGATAAAGATGCTCACTAATGATTACTATTTATGCTATTCATTATTCATGCTTACCTGATCATGTGTTTATATGGGCTTGTGAATGAACTTGTTGCCACATAATCGCTAAAAGATGACTCATTAAAAGCTAATCGCAGTTAAACCAGTGTCAGCCTTTTGAGCCTCATGAACCCCATGTTATATTTGTTGAATACGACATGTACTTATGCTTGCTCTACTTTTTAAATCTTTGGAAAAATCTTAGATGGGTACCAGATTGCTAGAGTTTGGAGGAATTAGGCTTGTGATCAACCAGTCAGTTGTCCTTGTTTAATTGGAGTCTTCACCCCAAAGATTGGCATTGTCCTTCCATTGTGTGCTATCTAAGGTTATATTCTTTATACTAAGTATGTTATATATTGAGCATTGTCTTTCGATATTACCCTTATTTGTAGCTATATGTGAGATTTGACTTCCTGGGCTCACATATGGTGTGTATCTGGTTTTGTTCTTAAAACCGAGTGCTACATAGCATCTAAATGGCTCCTATCTAATGGCACTAATCCATGGTAGAAGTTCTGGATCAAAAGCCTGTCTTCCATGCCATGGCGTGGGCATGCAGAGGTGTACTCTTGCATTCATTCCCAAGCTTTAGGAATCGACTCATAAACTAGAGATCTTATTGCAAAGAGCATTAGTCTTCCCCATAGGAAAAAACTTGACTAGGAAAGCATTGGAACACTTGTCCTATGTATCTACTGTGTTGCGGTTAGAGTAAAGCCATTGCTTAGCCTTTCCTAACAAAGAGAAGGGAAAAGGCGAAGACGTATAGCCTCTTGGTTCACTCCCTTAATGGTGAATGTGCTACAAATCTCCAAAAAGTGTTGGAGGTGAGCATTTGCATCCTCGTGGGCTTTCCCACAAAATGGACTAGCCTGAACCATCATAATTAATGCTGGCTTAAGCTCAAAGTTAGCATCCCCATTGATAATATTCGGTCCGGTGGCTACATTAGCAGCCGAGGGTGCAGAAAAATTACGAATGGACTTATCGCCCATGATCGTGTAGGATACTAATAGGGTATGAGGAAAAAAGATAAACTACTTAGGATAACTAAAAGACTAGTTAGCAAGACTACCAATATAAATCCGAGGGCAGTTGCCTTCCCCGGCAACGGCGCTAGAAATGCTTGTTGATACTTCTTAACAACTATTGGAGGAATTCCGCAAGCGCACAGAACTATCGTGTAGCACTTCGCTCAGTGAGTACCGAGTGTCGAATTTATATTTTTCCTATAGGAAGGCGGAAGGCTAGAATTTATATTTACTATCAGGATTGCTAAGGTAAAGCCTAAGTGTATCCTAGGTAGGTGAACGATGGTGGAAGTTGAATGTGAACTACCTATTAAACTACTAAACAAGCTATAGTAGAGATAGCTAGGTGGGAAAGCGAGTGATTTATCTATCAAGTAACTAAGGGTAAACTAATGACTAGGAGAAATGTGCTAGTACTTTAGGGCACAGCCCGCCTACCAACTAGGAGAGTTAAATAGACAAGGTCTGCCATGAGCCCTATGATTTAATAACTAGACCTATCGTGGTGGAATATAGAGGATGGACAAGGCTATCACCACTTGCTACCTACCACAATCTATCTAGAGGCCTAGCCATATCCACAGGTAATCTATAGCCTAAGCACCACGCTTAATCTATAAACTTACTACATCGATCCGAGCTCCGATGAAATGAGATCAAAGCACCCTAACTAGACGGTGGAACCAATACTAGTGAATAGCTACTAATTAAGGGATAGCATATGCTACTAATGCCAAGCAATAAGCACCTAAGCTCACTAATGATGAACAATAATAAACAAGTACTTAAGTAAGGCAAAGCAATAATACTAAAATAAAGTAATATAATAAAGTTCTAAATAAAGTAAATATTGAATGAAAGAATTACAAAAAAGCTATACCAGACCCAGAAGACTCTTTTGGACTTTGAAAGAAGCTCCACTCTTGCCCTACTCCACTACTAGACTACTACTCTATAGCTAATGCTAAGCTAGAAAGCTAAGAAAAGCTTAGAGAGCTTGGAATTAAATGGGGCACTTCTCCACTGAGCTTCACACCCCCTATTTATAGTGTAGAGTGAGGGGGTACTTGTAGGGAGAAGGGACGTCAGTGGAGCACCTAGGGCACCGAGCAACAGTAGGGGGGTGCCGGGTGGCCCTAGGATGCACCGCCTTTGCATCCTAAGGTGCTGATTGGCTCCCAAAGGTGGTTTCTCGGACAACACATGTTGAAATTCAGGCAGTAGGTCGGTTGGTAAGGTAGTTGGAGGCTCCCAAGTGTATGACAATGGGCCCATGGATCCACCATTATCAAATCTTGGCCATTGATCAAACTGACATTGAATTGGTGCTTGTCATTGCTTCTAGAGGAGCTCCCATGTATCGGTGACATGGTAGGGCCACCTAGGGGCTGGGCAATGCCCTTGTGGGGCCAGCTGATGGGCCTTAGTGGGCCCAAGGCCCCCTACCATGTCCACTTGACTCCTTTGCCCATATTTGACACCAATTTGCACATTTTTGCTTAAATTTCGTGCATACAAATAATTCTACAAGCGCAAGTGGAGCTAGGTCAATTATAAACAAAATTCTACACATGTGATGATGATTTACCTCACTTTATCATGCTTCTGGGTGAAATGTTGTTGGTCAAAATGGGTGTTAGTGACCGTCAACAATGATCAAGGTAGACTAATTACCCTAAGCTCCATGCTTAATTTAAAAAGTCTATGAAAGTATGATCGCGCAAGAACCATACCCAAACCAAAACATACTCTCTATAAAACATGAGAAGATAAGTATGATTTATTTAGCAGAAATAGAGGTAAAGAGGTAAAGTTGAAGATTTTTATTTATTTCTCTTTGTATTTGTATTTAGCCAATGTTTATTCCCAATAGTTTTGGTACAATGATCAAACTATACAAATTTGATCAAGGTAGGCTAATTAACCTAAGCTCCACGCTTAATTTAAAAAGCCTACGAAAGTATGATCGTACGCTAACCATACTCCAAACCAAAACATGCCTTGTATACACAAGGTAGAATAATTACATTTTATTTGGCAGAGGTTCTAAGAAGTGAACTTAGAAATTTTAAACTTTGTATTGATTTTAGCCTAGTTAATGTATAGACTAAGCTTTAATACCTTTTATCATTAATATAAGGGATAACTACCGATTTACCTTCGACAAGGACTCACCTTTTAAGGTCCAAAGATTAGGACCCTTCTCCGTTCATTTCTTGTTTGTTGGAGCACCTGATCCTAGAGAAGTGGATGCGGATGCTAGCACTTTAACTCTCCCACACCATGTTTATCTTCTTTGAAGGTGTGGTGGTGGACTTTGGAGCTTCTTTTTTTTGGTTTCCACAATGTTTTGTTCTTTTTGGATGGTGTGGAAACAACTTCCAGTGTCTCTTCTTTTGTAATTTGTTTAGTCTTCTTTAGCTTCGGCTTCTTTTTGACTTCTTTGTTCATCAGGCCATTCACCAGTTGAGGTTGGATCTGGACCTCCCTTATACCTTGCTGATTCGGCCCATACTTGATAAGGATCATGCAACATTGCTCTTGCTTGGGCCTGAAAGCTTTTTCTTCATTGCCAATGATTTTGAAGCAGATTCTCTGGCTCCAATATCAATATGAGCTCCTGTTGTGCTCAAGAACGGTCGCCCAAGGATAAGGGGAGATTCTGTGACTTCCATGTTGTGGGGGTATTAACCCCTATACCCTTACGGCTAGGCTTGGGCCGACCTAGATCAGGGGGTTCAGTCCACTAGAAGACGATGCGTGGCCTGGCCAACCTGTTCGGAGTCCCGCATAAGGAGTCAAAGCAGATTTGGAGATCAAACAAGATCCTGGTCGGTTAGAATAGGAATCCTTATCCAGCCACCTATGGCAATTGTAACTGGCTAGGATTAGTTTTTAGATCTGTAACCCTGCCCCTGGACTATATAAAGCGGGCAGGGGACCCCTCTAAAAAACATCTCTCATTGACATACAATAATACAATCAGATGCAGGACGTAGGTATTACGCCTTTACGACGGCCGAACCTGGATAAAACCTTGTGTCTGTCTTACGTTACCATCTTATTTGTTGCTTGCACATCTATCTACCGATAATCTACTACCTTGGGCATACCCCTAGGTAGACTGCCGACCATATTTCGTCGATAGTGGCGCGCCAGGTAGGGGGTGTGCATACTGCTCTCCAAGCGAACAAGATGGTCACCATCTCTGGCTCCATGGCTACACCGAACGGCCTTACATTCACCGTCGGCCAGATCACCTAGACCACTGGCTTCGATGACTTCATCGCCATGACCATGGAGGAGGCGCAGATTCAATCTACGTCGACCACTGCTTCACCTGCATTGGCTATGGCTCCGACCATGGTGGATCTGGCTCTGACCACGGTGGATCTAGCTTCGACCACAGTGGATCTGGCTCCGACCATGGTGGATCTGACTTCGACCATGCCCGCATCGTCTTCAGCCACGCCGACAACCCATCGTCTGCTTCCTTGCTACAAAGGGAGGCAGATCGACAACACCGACCTGCTCGACTCCATTGATCGGGTCGGCACCAAACTTGCTGAAACCCTAGCTCTGGTAAGTTCAATTCAAAGTTAACCTAATGAGCAGGTAACCGCAACCCACAATAGATCTACCCGACCAGCTCGGGCCAGTCATCCTGCATGACTCAGTACAGATCTCGTGGTCACATCTACTCCTGAAGGGTGCTTCGCTCGTCACCGGCCAGCCTCCACGATGGGTCTCTAGCTCTCTGAGTATGAAGCATCAATGGAGAACTACTAGGCCTAGCCCTATGGCCTGCGAAACACTGCCTCCAACTACGTGTACAATATACAACGCTGCTTAGATCAGTGTTTTATACATCGACCTCGGCCAAAGCCACGTAACTTCGTCAACATGGTCCAGATTAAGGATTATCAAGAAGGATCCATCCACATAGTCCAAGAGGGTGGCTCCAGCTCCTCATCTAGCATCGCATCTAATGCCTCTATCTGCACCGAGCTCCAGTATCATGACAATGAAGGCGTTGAATACGATCTAGATATCCCAGACCACGCCTCGGGGTTCCCACAATTCCTATCTTTCCCACCAAGGCAAGGGGACTTGATCAATGTTGTCAGTAATGACGAACCACCAGCAGTCGGTGAAACAGAACAAGAAAGGCTCGCATGCAAAGCACGCAATATTGACCGGTTTAATCGTCGACAAATTAAAGCCAAAGCAGAAGAGGAGGCACGACGCAAAAGGGTCTAGCCACGTGACCTCAACAATGCCTTCGAAAGGTGGGGGACAAACAGGTCTTCAGGACTCCAAGCGCCAACATAGCCATTGCTATGGCGACAATGCAATGGCTACCCAATACCCTGGAAACCCAGGCAGTTCACGACGATATACAAGCTTACCTGACGGCTGCTATGGCCCAGACCGCAGAGATCGTAAATCAAGCTCGGGCTCCATCCATCTCAGTCGAATCAAGCCACAGCTACCAGTACTCAAGTCGCTCACAGCCACCCAACCAACGTGGCTCGCGCAACAACAACCCATCAGACAACCGTCAAGGCAGAAACAGTGGCTATGATGGTGGCCGAGACGACAACCGCCGTCAGGAGGACAATCACCGCGACGTTTGGGACGACAACCGCCGAGATAACCACGATAATCGCCATGATAACCACGGTCGCAGGGCTAATTAGGATGGCAACCAAGATTGCCATGATGGCAATAATGATCTCCGCCATTACCTCGGAGGACGTGATCTGTGCGATCGCATCAACCAAAGAGCCAACGATCGTGCATCCCACGAAAGCTATCGTCGTATGGAATATGATACTGCCCACGGCCCACCAGGTTTGAAGCAGTTTACTCCGCACCTTCGCCAAGTCATATGGCCTAAGAACTTCAAGCTCGAAAAACTTTAGAAGTACGATGGCAAGGAGAACCCTGAATTATGGGTCATGCTCTATGAAACTGCATGCAGATCAGCCATGGCTGACGAGCACATCATGTCTAACTACTTCCCAGTCGCTGTTGGCCATGTAGGTCACCAATGGCTGGTTAGCTTGCCAGTGAACTACTTTGATTCTTGGCAAGAGCTCAAGCAAGCCTTTATCGACAACTTCATTGCTACTTGCGAGCAGCCCGACAACAAATATGATCTGTAGCGGATTTGAGATCGGAAAGATGAGCCACTGCGCGAGTACGTTCGGCGTTTCTTGGAGATACGCATCAAGGTTCCGTCAATCTCTGACAACGAGTCAATCGAGGCATTCATCACTGGCCTCCGCTTCCATGATGCCCTATGGGACAAGCTTCTCCGCAAGAGACCCGAATCAGTCACAGCACTCCTGGCCACTGCCAAGAAATATGCGGATGCCAATGATGCTAAAAAGATAATTATCAAAGAAGCAGCAAGGGTTCCATGCTCCGACCACCCCCCACACCACGACGACTACCGCAGCAACCGTGGTCGGAACGACAATTTTGACCGCCACAACCAGCGCAATAACTCCCGCGACCACCGTGACCAACATAATCAGCGGCATAACTGCCGCGACGATTACAGGGGCAAGCGTGCTCAGGAAGACAACGACGAGGTCAACACCATTAAAAAAGGTAGCAGATGTCGTAACTACGAAGAAGACTATGCCAAAGCATTGAAAGGGCCCTGCCAGCTCCATCCCAAGTCAAACCATACCATGGAGAATTGCCACGTTCTCAAGTCTATCTACACGCGTCAACAGGCTCCGGATACATCCAACAAGCCTAACGACGTAGGGGAACAGCGCGATGAGGACAACGATGATGAAGACGTAGATCCCAGCCACAAGTACATCAAGCCAACCAATCATGTGCACGCCATCATTGGAGGCAAAGTGTCCATCAAGACCAAACGAGAACGCAAGCTGCTCGCCCGCGCTTGCTTGAACGTGGCCAACACCGACAACCTCATCGTCGATCCGTGGCTCCCTCCTTGGTCTCACCGCGAGATCTCCTTCAGCAGAAAGGACCAATGGGCCGCAATACCTGAACCAGGACATTTTCCCCTGGTCCTCGATCCTTGTATCAATAAGGTTCAGTTTGATAGAGTGCTGATTGACGGCGGTAGCTCCATCGATATACTGTTCAAGAATAGTCTGCTGGCCCTAAAGATAACCCAGGCGGATCTCAAGCCATACGAGGCATAGTTCTGGGGTATTCTCCCCAGATAGAGCTCTACACCTCTAGGGCAGATCACGCTACATGTGTAGTTTGGGACCCCAGACCACTTCCGCACCGACTACGTTAACTTCGTGGTCGCTGACTTCGACGGCACCTACCATGCTATCCTTGGTCGACCATCGCTCACCAAGTTCATGGCCATACCTCATTACAGGTATTTGGTGCTCAAGATGCCTACCGAGAAAGGAGTTCTAACTCTTAAGGGAAACGTATACGTAGCTTATACCTACGAGGACGACAACTTCAAAATAGCAGAGGCTCACGACCTCTCTATTCGCATGGCTGAGACCATGCTCAATGCCAAGAAGACCCCAGCCGACCACCTAGAGATCCCAGAGCTTAAGGCTCCACGCAAGAACATCAAGTCCAAGGAGCACTAGGTGATCCAGCTGGTCGACGGTGATCCTAGCAAAACGGCCCTTATCGGGGCCAACCTTGATCCAAAATAGGAAGACGCGCTCATTAGGTTCTTGAGGAGCAATGTGGATGTGTTCACATGGAAACCTACTGACATGCCTGGTGTACCTTAGAATCTGATCGAGCACTCCTTGAATGTCAACGGCAAGGCCAAACCTATCAAGCAGAAGCTATGACGGTTTGCTCACGACAAGAAGGAGGCGATTAGGGTAGAAGTTACATGGCTTTTGGCAGCCGGATTTATCAAAGAAGTGTATCATCCGGAATGGTTAGCCAACCCGGTTCTTGTACGCAAAAAGAATAATGAATGGAAAATGTGTGTTGATTACACCGATCTCAACAAACACTGCCCTAAAGACCCCTTCGGCTTACCTCGCATAGACGAGGTCATAGATTCAACCGCCGGTTGCGAGCTGCTTTCCTTTCTCGATTGCTACTCTGGTTATCACCAGATCGCTCTCAAAAAGGACGACCAGATCAAGACATCTTTTATCATGCCTTTTGGCACCTACTGCTACACGACCATGTTGTTTGGGCTCAAGAACACTGGGGCTACCTACCAACGCGCCATACAGGCTTACCTCAAAGACGAGATAAAAGATGACCTCGTCGAGGCTTATGTCGACGATGTAGTTGTCAAGACCAAGGAAGCACATACCCTTGTTGATGACCTGGCACACACCTTTGCAGCCCTTAATACATTCCAATGGAAGTTAAACCCAAAGAAGTGCATCTTTGGTGTTCCTTCTGGTATAATGCTTAGCAACGTCATCAGTCACGACGGCATACGCCCTAACCCGGAGAAAGTCAAAGCTGTCTTAGACATGAAGCCTCCCAAAAAGGTGAAGGATGTCCAGAAGCTTACCGGATGCATGGCTGCTCTCAGTCGTTTCATATCAAGATTAGGAGAGAAAGGACTACCATTTTTCAAGCTGCTCAAAGCATCCAAGAGTTTTGAGTGGTCGGAGGAAGCAGACGCTACCTTCACATAGCTGAAACAATACCTTACATCACCTCCGATCCTCACTGCTCCCAGAGAAGATGAAACTCTCCTACTTTACATTGCAGCAACTAATCGGGTGGTCTCCACTGCCATGGTGGTCAAGCACGATGAGCCTAGCCACGCCTACAAGGTACAGTGACCAATCTATTTCATCAGTGAGGTACTCAATGAATCTAAGACCAGATACCCACAGATTCAGAAATTGATCTACGCCATACTGATAACATCCCGAAAGTTGAAACATTACTTTGATGAATATCATGTGGTGGTTATGACTGATTACCCTCTGGGAGGCATCATTCGCAACAAGGATGCGAATGGGCACATTGTTAAATGGGCAATGGAGCTATGCCCTTTCTCCTTGGAATTTGCAAGTCGTACTACAATCAAGTCTCAGGCACTCATTGATTTCATCGTCGAGTGGACAGACTTAAGCACACCTGCCTCTCAGGGGCCCGATGAGTATTGGAAGATGTACTTCGATGGCTCTCTCAACATCGATGGTGCAGGAGCAAGAGTCCTTTTTCGTGTCACCATCCAAGGAGCAGATCTGGTACGTCCTTAGGATTTATTTCCCAACATCTAATAACGCCGCCGAGTACGAAGCATGCCTACATGGTTTGTGCATTGTAGTCGAGCTCGGTGTCAAACGTCTCTATGTCTATGAAGACTTGGCTCTGGTCATCAACCAACTCAACAAGGACTAGGACACGACCAGCGAAAAGATGGATGCATACTGCAAATCGATCAGAAAGCTGGAAGGCAAGTTCTATGGCATCGAGTACACACATGTGGTCTGGGACAAAAATCAAGCAGCAAATGCGCTATCAAAGTTAGGATCATACTGAGCCAAAGTCCCACATGGTGTATTCATTCAAGACCTGCTCACGCCTTCCATCAAAGAGGAAGATCCCACAGTCGACAAGCCTCCAGACCAGCTTTTGGTGGCTATGGTTCCAGCGTCAAACACCATCGAACCACCTCCGACCACTAAGAAGCTTGACTGGAGAGTACCTTTCATCAAGTACCTGACAGATGGTAGCGGTTACACCGATCGGATAGAAAACGAACGCCTGATTCGGTGCAGTAAGCAGTATCTGCTTGTCGATGGCAAATTGTGGCGCAAGAACACAAGGGAAGAAATCTTGATGAAGTGTATAACCCAGGAGGATGGTGAACATCTCCTGGACCAAATCCACTCTGGCTCCTACGGCAACCACGTGGCCTTGAGAACGCTGGTTGGCAAGGCTTTCTAAGTAGGGGTTTATTTGTCGTCAGCTGTAGCTGATGTAGAGAAGCTAGTCCGCCATTATGAGGGTTGTCAGTTCTTCACCAAGAGAATCCACGTACCAGCACATGAGATTCAGACAATACCAGCCTCTGGGCCTTTTGCATGCTAAGGACTGGATATGATCGGGCCCTTTAAGCTGGCTCCTAGGAAATTTACATGTGTCTTTGTGCTGATCGACAAATTTTCTAAGTGGATAGAGTACATGCCTCTAGCACAGGCATCTTCAGAAAAAGCCATCATGTTCATCGACTAGGTCATCCACCGCTTTGGCATACCCAACAGCATCATCACTGATCTAGGTACTCAGTTCACTGGGAACGCTTTTTGGGACTTCTACGATGAAAGGATTATAGTGGTAAAATATGTCTTGGTGGCACACCCTAGAGCTAATGGGCAGGTCGAGCGGGCAAACGGTATGATCTTGGACACACTTAAGAAGAGGATGTACAGAGAAAATGACAAAGCTCCCGAAAGATGGCTCAAAGAGTTACCAGCCATGGTTTGGGGCCTCAGAACCCAGCCCAGTCGCAATACCGGCGTATCACCATACTTTATGGTTTATGGTGCTGAGGCAGTGCTTCCAGCAGATATAGCCTTCAGATTAGCACGGGTAGAGAACTTCAATGAGGACAAGGCCAATGAAGCGCAGGAGCTGGAAGTGAATAGTGCAAAAGAGAAGCGGCTCGATTCTTGTGTACGTATAGCCAAATACCTTGCTGTTTTGCGCAGGTACTACAACAAGAACATTAAGGAGCGGTTCTTTGTGGTCGGGGACCTAGTCCTGAAGTGGAAGATGAATCAGGCTGGTGTCCACAAACTCGCAACTCCATGGGAAGGGCCCTTCATGATCAAGGAAGTTACACGACCTACGTCTTACAGGTTAGCTCACCTAGATGGTACGGACGTATCCAATTCATGGCACATCGACAAGCTTAGGCGTTTCTATGCTTAACTACTAAGATATGTACTCCTCTTATACTTTCGATTCAATTCAATAAAGCCACTATGATTTCTCCGACCACTCTAATGTGTCACTTTGAAGTTTATGGTTATTCTAACTCAACCAGTCAAAACCGACCACCATTCCTTCCTAGGTTTTTGGAGCAGGCCCTGTCTCCGGTTCCTCCCAACACATGCATGGGATCTGCTCTCTATGCTACAGGTGATTGGTAGGTCCCCTCTGGTTTGACTTGTCCGTGTCTACGTGTGCACAGGTCACGCACCTCACACTCCGACCACATGGCAAACTAGGGCCATACAAACCTTTTAGGATGACGTGTCGACTAAACTGGTACAACTAAACAGAACATTAACATGTTCTCACTTAGTTACACCAACACGAGTTCCAAGCTTAAATGTGTTTTATACAAAACAAACAAGCTTATGATGATATACAGTTACATTATTACAAGCTTGCCTGAAAAGGTACAAGTTTACAATAACACAACTACATCTTCTTCTATAGCTATAGCCTATCCTATTGGCTGGTCGAGGCATGTGGCACCTGCTGCTCGCTACTCTTGACATCTTGCTCGAGTCTTGGAGACTCTTGTACTGGTCAAGCTGAAGAAGATGGCCCCACCGATGCCTGGCTGGTCAAGACCGCGGGCTTTGCTGGTTGGCTCAAAACTGATGGCGTTTCTAGCTGACTTATTGATGGCATGCCCTATACAGGTGCTGTCCCGCCTCCACATAGGTTAATGTCGCCGATTATTTTTGCCGACAAGTCCAGCTGGGTCATCCAAAGCTCCTCAGCCTTGTCTAGATCTATCTCCTTCGGGTATCCAGCCTCTAGGCGTTTGAGATCGATCAAGGGGTAGTGAGTACACACCATGCTTAGTACATGTGCGCCTGTATACTCACCCGCCTCCTTCATGAACTCTTGGAACCATCCCCATGCCTTTTGGCATCTATCTACCAGTCCGAGCTGTGGCGTCCCTGGCGCGTCTTCTGTAAGCGCTGGATCGATAAGGTTGAGGACCGGCAAAACGCCCATTGCCACTTCCTAGCATCGTTTCTTCCA
This sequence comes from Miscanthus floridulus, assembly GCF_019320115.1. Classification (NCBI taxonomy): domain Eukaryota; kingdom Viridiplantae; phylum Streptophyta; class Magnoliopsida; order Poales; family Poaceae; genus Miscanthus; species Miscanthus floridulus. The sequence continues at coordinate 29,953,702 of NC_089591.1, read as the reverse complement.
TGCGTTTTGATCCTTGGTGATCTCTTGGCACTGTGCCTTCCAGCCGTCATGTTCTTTTATCATGGCTTCCAGATGCTTCTTGGCATTGATTTTTAAAACTGCAAATCACACAAGACATTAAAACGTCATGCCACGACAAGATAAGGCAGGCAACAAAAGTGAGCAAGGTGGTCTGGAACACTTACTTTTTAGTTCCTCCTTCATCTTGGTTGAGTGGTCCCGGAGTTGCGACTGGTCGTGCACCAGTTTCTTATTGTCCTCCTTTTGGCGATCACACTCTATGACCACACAGCTATTCTCCTCTTGGAGACAGACTACTTCAGCTTCTAAGCATGCACTCAGCTGTTACTACCAACAATGCAACAACATGTGTCATGCACTCATTGTGATAAAGTGACAACTTACTTGTTCTTTCCTGCTCTTTGTTACTGAGCTAGACGACTAGGTTCTGGTTTTGCGCCTCTTGCTCCGTTCTCTCATGGTTGGCGGCTTCAAGTTGGTGGCGCAAGCGTTCCACCTTGGCCACTAGTTCTTTATTGCTTGCTGTGATCCCCTCAATCTAGTCGAAGCACTTCTTTCGGTACCTTGCGGTCTTCATTAAGTCCTGCATGTAAAAAGCTAAGTAAGATAGTTTGACTAGATAGCAAGATCAGGTGGTCAGGTAAAGCATACCTGGACTTCTGTCACCAGTCATTTTGCCGCTCATTCAACTTTCATGGTCTCTTCGACCTCTAGGATTTCCTCATGAACAACCCATTGGTCGTTCCGCCAGCACGACACATATACATGTTATTGTTTGTCCTGTGGATGGCCCAGGACCTCCTCTACTTCATCCTCTTCGGCCTCTTCTTCGGGTAGTGGTGCTGGTCCGGAGCTTGCAGCTTCTGCGACCACTATGGCCTTCCCACGGGCCGTAGCATCGGCAAACGTGCTCTGCGCTATCACCTCTGGCTGCTGCTCCTCGGTCTGGTCTATTACCCTTGGTGCTGAAGTGTCATCCTCGGTAGGGTTAGTGCTCAAAGCATTTGTGTTTGGCTTGGCTCTCCCCTTGATCCCCTGCTCGGGGACTATTGTCTGACCACCTGTGGTCTGAGGCTCCGGTGGACCTTCTACTATGTTTTCCTCCATGGCCGGCCACTGGGCAGTCTTCTCTGCAATTACTGACAAAGTCATGCTGCTCCTGGCTAGTTGATCTAGATTTTCAGTGGACGTCGACCTGGTATATCCGAGATAAGGTTTAGAAGGTAACCATAATCAATGAAAATTGCAAGCTTACATCAAAGTTACTAATACTTACATATTGGAAGCGCGGAATGATGTGGCAAAGGCACGTCTCTTCGGCCGTGCTTGCTCCGCGTGCTGTGCGGGTGACACTTGGTCTCCCTCTACATCCAGCACCAATGCTGGGGCTTGGTGCTCAACTCCTCCACCGCTTGTCCTTGGTACCATAGTGGCCGACGATGTGGGTCCCACCAGCACGGAGGAGCCGCCTTGCTCGATCGATTCTAGTTGCCTCCTCCTCTTTCGAGGGACGAGTCAAAAGATGTCTGCGTTCTCTCCCTCCTCTGTGTCATCATCCGACAGAGTGAAGATCGCCTACCGATGCTTGCTGGCCACCGGTCGCTTACCAGCAGCCTTGGCCGCTGCCTCCTCTCCAACTCCGAGCACCGCCTAGTCGACGTCTTCGGTCCTGGTTCTAGTCTGGGCAGTTGGGCCACCAACTTATGGCCAATCTACACTAGGGGGTGGCGATACAAACACTGTTGCTCTATCATGACCATTAATCTAGGAAACACAGAGGAGATAACATAGTAAGTTTCTATTACAACATAAAACTATGGGTACAAGGTAGAATGATTTACCTTTGGGGGAGGTCAAGCGAGCTTGAAAGCATGCTCGATGTCGCTCAATCTGACATAATTTGGATCAGCTAAGTTGAATAGCTCTCCAATCCTGGCTTTGACTTTGATCTTGTCAAGCGCCTCTTTCTTGGTCCTCGTTGGGTCTGCGCTACCTTGGTACTTGTAGCCGGGATGTACCCTCCTCTGGCAGGGCTAGATCCTTCGGTTGATGAAGTTCCTGACCACTCTCGAACCATCCAGTTTCCTCCATGAGATCATCCTAAGTAGTACTAGGATCTATTCTAGGTGCTCGGGCTTCTTCGACCAGCTGGTCTTCTTCTCCGAAATGAACCCCACATTGCACAGCGTGATCGTGTTCGGCTCTTCGCGGATGTAGAACCACTTCTTGTATCAATCATCAAGCGACATGTTCCAAGGGCAGTGCAGGTACTGGGCCTTCATCCCATCACGAAGATTGAGGTACACACCTCCGGCTATCTTCGAGCCGCCGCTTCCTTTCTTTCGCAGATAGAAAAGATGGCGAAAGAAGTCAAAATGGGGCTAGAAGCCACCATATGCTTCACAAAGATGAATGAAGGTGGAGACAAGAAGAATCGAGTTGGGATGCAGATTGCAAATCCCAACCTCGTAATACAGACAGAGCCCCTGAAGGAAAGGGTGCACTGGAACTCCAAAACCCCACTTGAAGAAATCTTTGAAAACCACAATCTCACCTGGTTGTGGATCGGGGTACCCCTCGCCCGCTGGCGTGCACCATCCTACGAGCTCCTTGTTGTGGAGTACTCCCATGATGATGAGGTCTTCGATGGTCTGCTCGTTGCTTCTTGACTTCCACCACTCCTTCGCCATGACTCTGACTTTCTTCTGGGCGTCACTCTTCGCCATGAGTCTGCCTTGGCTGATGAAGGTGGATACGGTGGAGGGATTAGTGATGATTTTGGAGGTATTAGGGTTGGCAAGAAGAAGAAGAAGGCTGCAGTGGTGAATGGTAATGGGGATCGGTAAAAAGTAACTTACCAGTTCTATATTATAAATAACCAAGAGTTCTGCAGTTTCATCTGCCTGAGATTCTTGGGAGATGTGCGCATGCACCATAGACGGTTGTTTTCACAACCTCGAGATCTATGCCAATATATGCGCCTCTTCGTTATTAGTGTATGCGCCTCTTCATTGCCAGTGTGAGAGGGCCCACATTGACGCACCTCCATACAGGTGCCAAGCGATTGTTTGCTTGAAAGGACAAGACAGTAGTATGACGTACTATACCCGTCTACTTTTTTGACCAGACATGTCAGATTGGACTTGACAGAGTAAGAAGATAAATAAATACACCAAATAATAGTACAAGTGGCATTTGTTTCTTCGCTGCATGTCTCATGCTCAGGGATGGTCCAGACCACTGTTGTGGTCGGGGACTGCCTAGATCACTATCGTGCTCAGGGACTGCCCAGACCACTATCATGCTCGGGGGCTGCCTAGACCAACGATCGTGCTCGAGGACTGTCCAGACCACTACCATGCTCAGGGACTGTTCTGAACAATGCTCGGTGACTGCTCTCCTTGGCTACATGTGATGTGTACTCACATATAGTCGAGAGGCATTTATTTGGACCTTGCTACAAGGCTTATACTTCGCCTTCCAGCAAGCTCGGGGACTACATCTGTACGATGCACCTACCGATGCATCTCGTATTGATTGAACGACGACTGGATTCTTAACTTCAGTGGAAATTCTTTTTAGACCCTAGCACCACATGCCTACATCACCTACTACTAGGCTTGGGGACTAAGTGGACACACTTCACCTTGCGATGAATGTGTTTATTTTATCGACCCCTATGCTTTGATTGATTGCCAGGATTACTATTGTCCAAGGGTCACTTACATTTCTTATCAGAAATACAAGTGGGCACACTTGATAAGGAAAGAAATCTTTTTCTTTTTTCTTTAAGAGCACCATGTATTCTTCGGACAACCAGAATCTTCGGCTATAATCGTGGTCTACTGCTTTCTGTTCTGATCAGAATGCTAGCGCATTTGATTGGTCAACGTTTCAATCAGTTGAAGATGACATGAAGACAGATCGCATTAGTCGAAGGAGATCAAACGGCGTGTCGTAGCATAATACATTGTGCTCGGGGACTAGCTGTGGGGGTATTAACCCATATACCCTTACGGCTAGGCTTGGGCTAGCCCAGATCAGGGGGTCCGGTCCACTAGAAGACGACGCATGGCCTGGCCATCCTGTTCGGAGTCCCGCACAAGGAGTCAAAGCAGATTTGGAGATCAAGCAAGATCCTGGTCGGTTAGAATAGGAATCCTTATTTGGCCACCTATGGCAATTATAACTGGCTAGGATTAGTTTCCAGATCTGTAACCCTACCCCCCGGACTATATAAGGCGGGTAGGGGACCCCTCTAAAAACATCTCTCATTGACATACAGCAATACAATCAGACACGGGACGTAGGTATTATGCCTTTACGGCAGCCGAACCTGGATAAAACCTTATGTCTGTCTTGCGTTACCATCTTGTTTGTTGCTTGCGCATCTGTCTGCCGATAATCTACTACCTTGGGCATACCCCTAGGTAGACTGTCGACCATATTTCATCGACACATGTCGAGCACCACAAAGTCGATAGGGACAAAGTAACCCTAGATTTTCACTGGATTATCTTCGGCTATGCCCGTCGGGTAGCGGACCATTGAGTCAGCCAGCTAGAGCATCATCGGTGTTGGCTCGAGGTGCGTGAGGTTCAGCTTGTTGAAGATAGCCTTGGGCATAATGCTTATGCTAGCCCTAAGGTCGCACAAGGCATGGTCGAAATGCGGGATCCTGATGGAGCATGTGATTGTGGGGTACCCAGGATCCTTCTTCTTCTTAGGAAAATGGTCGAGTATAGCAGCACTACACTCTTCCATCAACTTGACAACCTCCGTGGACGGTAGTGGTCGCTTGTTGTTGATGATGTCCTTGATGTACTTGGCCTTGGAAGGTACATGCAAGACGTCTATCAATGGAACACTTGCATGTATCTTCTCGATCATCTCAACAAAACAAGCGAATTGCTCGTCCACGGCCTGCTTGTGGTTCCTTGTGGGAAACGGCAGGTTGTTGGTGTCAACGAAGTCTTTTGGTGCCGTCTCCTTGTCTTGTTCTTTTCTTTGTGTTGAAGGTTCTTCCTTCTGACGGACTTTCAATTTTCCTATAGAACGGTTAGGATTTGGTGGACCACGAGTGTACTTACCACCCCTCGTGACCACCACATTTACTTTTTCAAGAAAATTTTTAGGTTGAGCCAGAATTTTTCCATCATTACTAACAGGTATGGTAGCTACGATTTTAGCTAGTTGTGTTTCTACCATTTTATTAAAACTTGATTGATTTTTAACAGCAGAAGTTAAACCTTCAATCTGAGAATTTATATTTTCAATAATTTTATCATTGGTCATAAGTTTCTTAGTCAAACTTTCATTTATTTTTGCTTGGCCTAAACCAAGACTTTAAAGGAAGGCTGATTTGAATTATAATTGGAATTAAAGTTCGAATTACCTTGCGGACGGGACTGATTGTTCCACCCATTATTACCTTGTTGTTGGCGGACCCCGTTGTTGATGTAGGTAGCTTCTTCATGGGTTTCGGGGCAGTCATTCCTTGAATGGCCAACATTGCCATAGACATCACATGTCATGTGTGAGTCGATGGCCTGGATGGTGCCCTTCATAGCTTCTTTTTCTTAGGCCCGTTCCTCTAGTCTTTTCATCAGAAGGTCTATTTTTGCGGCAAGCATGTCCGTCTCCTTCACGGTATGCATACCCTTTTATGTTTTTCTTTCTTCCTCTAGCTTTGATTTGTCACCATTTTATTGATGAGAGCCATGGCTCCATCAATGGTGAGGGAAAGAAAAGTGCCTCCAGCAGCAGCGTTGATGTGCCCCCTAGACATGAGTGTTAACCCATCATAGAAATTTTGGAGAACTAACCAATTTTCAATCCTATGGTACGAGCATGCTTGGATGTAGTCCTGTAGCCTCTCCCATGCCTCGAAAATGGATTCCATGGCATTTTGCTGGAAGTTCAAAATTTGTCCCCTTAAGGCATTGGTTTTGCCCATGGAGAAGAACTTAGCGAGGAACGCCATGGAACATTTATCCCACGTGTTGACAGCTTCCCAGTCCTTGTAGAACCACCATTTTGCCCTCGCCAAAAGGGAGAAGGGAAACAAGTAGAGCCTGATGCTCATGGGTGCGATGTCCTTGATGACGATAGTGTCGCACAGCTCAAGGAAGTGTTGGAGATGCGCATTCGTGTCCTCACTAGACAAACCACTAAATTGGTTTGCCTACACCATTGTGATGAGGCCAGTGCAGAGCTCAAAGTTTCTCATGCCAGTGTTGACAGCGGGTCCAATGGGCACGTTGGCAACAGCAGGGACAGAGTAGTTGCGGAGTGTCTTGGCCATGATGGAAACAACGGGTGGTGCGGGGGTGACTGGTTTGACTGTTGGTGGAGTGGTAGAAGAAGAAGTGGTATGAAACCAGTTCTTCCTTAGGAGTGCCTCTGGATTTTCGGTGTAATTGTTCGATAGGTCAAAAGCGTCATACACTATCCTGTTTTCATCCACAACAGGGGAAACACAAGCAAAGTTAGCCTACATAAACAATGGCTACCGTACATGCATATTATCATGAACATGTCCTACTAGATTCTTTAATCAATATGCCCCCCAGCAACGGCGCTAGAAATGCTTGTTGGCATTTTTTAACGCAATCACTAAGTACGGAGATAGAATCCATCCTTAGCAATGGCACTAGAAATATCTTGTTGGCAATACTTAGCAACATCACTAACAATTAGTAATGCCACTGGGTAAGGCCTTGATAGTTCCTTAACAATTTGAGATATTTATCCGCAAGCACACAGAGTTATCATTGTAGCATTTCATCTAAAAGTATTCAGTGTATCATTATTTATATTTTTCTCAAAGGAAGGCATTAATTGATTAAGAGTCTAGTATGGATATGAACTTAAATAATATACTTGCAAGTACACCAATGTCTATAACAGGGGTAAGAACGATAATCTCTAGATAGTGGACACACACTTGGGCATTCCTCAAAGGATAAAAGAGAAAATAAAAAATAAAAGAATAATCCTAAGTAGAGCAGGCATGTTCTAGTATGGTCATACAAAGATTAGTTGATAATCATATAAATTACATAATTAGTTTTAGTGCTAAGTGTGAAACAGGTCGAGAGACTACCGAGTATTGGTCTGCTAGCAACCTTATGTAGCATTTTAGACACCTACACCCCAAACGAACATGGGGGATTATAGGGGACGAACAGGGCTGTCACCACCTGCTGCCTACCACCTCAACCATGGAGAGGGAAATGTATTCACTTGTCTTTCCATACCTAAGCACCATGCTTGCGTACACAGCAACTACCCAAATCCCCCAGGGACTTTGACCCTATGGATCGACAAGTAAAAGACATGGTCACACCCAAAGGCACGATGAACCGCCACCTCAACTTAGATCTAATTCCAATTATATAAGTTATATGAATGGTTAAGCATAAAGTCATGTATGTTAATCTCATAACATATAAACTATAGACTAGTTCATATGTCAAGATCATAACATAAGGACTATACTCTAGTTCATGAGTATGACTATAATTATAAGATGAAGGCAAGACTTTGGAAGAACTCATATTTCTATTCATACCTAAGAATCTCTTCTTCCAAGGAGCCAAGCCCTCTAAGGTAGCTTTGCCTTGCTCTAAACAACTACTAAAAAAGTAAAGTGCAAAGGTAGGAATGAGGAGTTGCTCAAGAGGTGTGTGTGTGTGTGTGTGTTGAGATGGGAGCTCTACCCCCCTATTTATACAAGGCTCTAAGGTGGTAAGAAGGAGATATTTGGTGGGAACCCCGGTCTCCACTGCCTCTGCATTCCATTCGAACACCTCCATATGAAGTTGTGGCTGAGAGGTGCTAGGTGGGGTGCGCCTACACCCAAGGTGCGGCCACACCCTGACCAATTTTGTTCACCGCCGCCTTTGCATGGTGGATCGTTGAGTGGACCTAGGCTGCTCCTTGGGTGGTTTTTCGCCCTAATGGTTTGCGTGGATGGGCCTTCTTTATTTTATTTGCATGATTTAGCATTACGCTTTGTCAGAAGCACCCTTTTGGTATATTTTCTCATGTATTTATGTTTATGTCCTGCAAAAAAATCTCCAAATACATATGGAACTTGGTCAATAATAAATGCATATGTGCTTAAGATTGCTAATTTCTCCTCTTTTATGTCTTAATTGGCGGTCAAATTGATCATTAAGGACCGCCAACATTGGGTCTAGTTTTTAAAACATAGGGCTCGTTGTGCTTTGTGCCTGATGGAATTCAGGGCAGGTACGCCCCTCATACTAAGCACGTTCTTACTATCATTAATTCACCTTTGTTGCTTAAGATTACTTGCTCTATCTCTTCCACTCAACTATACTACACTTCTAGCTACCGCTGCTTGTTGTGACATACCCTTTTACTTTTTTCGTCCATCATCCATACTACCTCCATCAACCTCATGTTGCTAAACACATCTACCTAGCTTACCTAACCACAATCCCCAAAACACACCCATCTGCCTTTCCTTGGGAAAATATAAATTCGACACTTGGTTCTCACCAAGCGAAGTGCTACATGATAGTTCTGTGCGCTTATGTAATCCCCTTTCCTATATACACACATACAAACTGTTAACAAGCATTTTCTAGTGCCGTTACTAGGAAATGCAACTGGTGCATGTTACTAATATGTCGTTAGGTTCTGCTAGCTAGGTTCTTAGCCTTTGTTCTAGCAACCTTCTTTTCCCTTCCTATTTTTTTTCATTTACCTTTCCTCTTCCTAGCACGGTTATGGCCAACAAGACCATCCATGAGTTTTTTACCCCTTCAGCTGCTAATGTAGCCATAGGTCCCAACGTCATCAATGCGAACACTCACTTCGAGCTTAAGCCCACATTGATCATGATGGTGCAAGCTAGTCCTTTCTGTGGCAAAGCCCATGAGGATGCTAATGCGCATCTCCAATACTTTTTGGAGATTTGTAGTACCTTTACCATTAACGGAGTGACCCAAGAGGCCATACATCTTCGTCTTTTCCCTTTCTCTCTGTTGGGAAAAGCGAAACAATGGTTCTACTCTAACTACAATGTTGTAGATACCTAGGACAAGTGTTCTAACGCTTTCCTAGTTAAGTTCTTCCTAATGGGTAAGACCAATGCTCTTCGCAACAAAATCTTTAGCTTTCAATAGCGAGCTGATGAGTCGATTCCCGAAGCCTAGGAACAAATGCAAGAGTATGTCATCCTCATAGCCTCTGTGGATCATCATGGACTAGCGTTGCATAGGCTTTCTAGCCTAGAGCTCCTTCGTCGCGTGTAGCTGCTGTTGCCTATTGGGCTGTCGGCCTACCTTGTTGTGGCAGCGGCTCTGGTGGTGGCAATGTCCATAGTGGTGTCGCCATGGCCAGCGGTTGAACCCAGGCTAGAGGTAGGAGCTGCAGTTGGCTCAGTTGGATGGGGACGATGTACACTGGCTCGGTTGGATGGGGAAATGGGAGGCAAATGCAGCTCGCTCCATCGATTGAGTGGTCCCGTAGGCTGGAGATGTTGCTCACCATGGGGAACAAAACCTCCCATCACACGCTGCCATGCGTCGGTCGCCTCTCACTACACCTACATGTCTGAAATTCTTAGTTGTAGCGCTAGATGAACACGCACACGAAAGACAACTAAAGAAACAATGAGAAGATAAGGCCACCATTTTTCTATAACCATGTGGGTCCCATAAAACCCAAACTTAAACCAAAATAAAGCCAAACATGGGATAAGATCAACTCTAACAGCTTGGCTAAAATTAGTAGCCAACCCATTATTTAGTCATTTTGTAAACTAGAAAACTTCTCAGAAAAGAAGAGGTCAACAATAGTCTTGCTATTTTACAAAGTAGCACTCGTGGTTGGCTTTATATGGCCACCAAAAATCAAGGGATAGCCACATTCATATTTCACGAAGTCAGATAGCCTATCTGTTGGAACTTACTTTTGCTATACAAATTCTAAAATAGCCACCACAATAGGAATAGTCCATTGTTGGAGTTGAGGATACATGCCTTGTTGATAGAATATCGTCGGCAGTCCTCTGAGGGGTATCCCACGAAGGTAGATTGATCAACAGAGAAGCGTGTGATCAAGAATAAGAAGGCAACAGAGACACACGAGTTAGACAGGTTCAGACCATCAGTATGACGTAATACCCTACTCCTGTGGTCTGTTGGTTTGTATTAGCTATCGTATGATATTACGTGAGTTTGGAGGGGGTCCCTGCCCACCTTATATAGTCCAAGGGGCAGGGTTACAAGTTCCGGTGTCTTGCAGAAAGTAATAATAGATTACAAGAATCTTGGGATCATACGTATCCTAACAGATCTCATAGTATCTTTAGGATATCTTCCTGGTGTCTTGCGGAAGGCGCCGAGCAGAATTGTGCCCTGCAAGGCCTCATCTTGTGGGCTGGGCCACCCCTGGGGGCATAGCCTATATGGTCTACCATGGGTATCTAGGGTCGTACCCCCATAGCTAGTCCCTGAGCGCCTTGTACCCATTGTGTAACGCCGTCTTGAGCTTGTCTAAGCAGGTGCGAATGAAGCCAAGCAGTCAAACTCATGGTCCAACCACCATAATGAGTTGCCAAGCAGTTGTGAGCAGTTGCCGAGTAGCATGAACCATTGCCGAGCAGCGTAAACTATCGCCGAGCGGCGTGAACTATCGTCGAGCGGCGTGAACAGTCGCCGAGCAGCGTGAACCGTAGCCGAGCAGTATAACCCAAGTATGGCTTGCCATAAGAGTGTAAGGAGCTCAAGTTCAGAATTGAAAATTTCTTCGTAGTGGACCAAGTGTGCCCACTTAGAGTCTGACCATGAGAAAAGGAGATAGTCTTCTTTAGCTTCAAGAGGTGCGGAGTCTTCTAGAATAAAGCAAACACATTCACAGCGAGGTGAAGTGTGCCCACTTTATCCTCGAGCCTGATAGTAGATGACATAGTCATGTGGTGCTAGGGTCTAAAATAGAAGAAAAGTAGAAGACCAGCTGAGTAGGCAACCAGTCCCCGGAGGTAGCCCCAAAAAGCACATTCATCGTAAGGTGAAGTGTGCCCACTTAGTCCTGGAGCCTGATAGTATGTGACATGGTCATGTGATGTCAGGGTCAGAAACAGTAGTCAACTTGAAGAAAACAGAATCACGGACAAAACACCAGAGTAATGGTTGTATAGTAGTAATTACTGAGTCATAACGGTTGGCGGAGTTATTGGCGAATATTCAGTGAGCCATAACAAATGGTGGAGATAAATCAGCAATATAGGCCAGGGCTGCGCGAAGGCCTAGGTAATGGCCGACCTTTAGTTACGGGGAATTCAGAGAAACGCAAATCATGGGAACGGTTTCCCAAAAACCCTCAAATGCGAAAAGGTGGGGGAATGCTTTATAACTGCGCCGCCACACCCCACGCTCATACCTTTGCCCTTTTGCCATTTCATCTTCCTCCTCCACTATCGCATTTCTAGATTCACATCTACTCCTGCTTCTGCCACCAAACCCTAGCCAAATCTGAGGGATGGCGTCGAAGAAGGGAGGTGTGAAACCGAAAAAGATGAGCCCCTAGAAGGCGAGTGCCAAAATCTGGCATGACTAAGAGTGGGTGCAGTCATGGACAGGAGAGGCGGAGCTCAACAGATTGGTGGAGGCGAGCATTCTGCCTAATCACGTCACCATCGGATGGCGACTAGACCTTGGTGAGCCCTTCCCCATGCCTCATACCAACGAAGTAGGTGTATTTGAGGACTATTTTTGGCATGGGTTGAGATTTCCTATTCATCCATTCATGAGGGATCTGTTGGAGCTCTAGGCGGTTAGTCTGTGCAACCTCCACCCAAATACCATATTGCACATATCTATCTTCATCTATTTCTATGAGGCGTATCTCATAATCCTTCCACACTTCAATCTCTTCCGTCACCTGTTCTTGCTGAAGAAGAGAGGCGGTGGTGGTTCCAAGGTGGTCGGCAGAGTGTATCTTCAGCTACACGATGGAATGGCAGGGGAATACCTAACTATTCCACTAGGCACATCGCTGAAGGGGTGGAACACCATGTGGTTCTACATGAAGCAGAGCCATCCTACAGTCCGCTGCAACATCGACCACATACTGGAGAGCTAGAGGAGCTGGTCGGAGATGCCAAGCAGCGCTGATATGGAGCAAGTGAGGGAGCTCCTTGGCTTAATAAAGGGCATGAAGACCAACGGTGGATTAGTGGTGGCAAGCTTTATAGTGCGTCGTATCTAGCCCTATAAGGAGAGGGCCCACCCTGCCTTTGAGTTCAAGGGGGAGACCGATGGTACCTAGGAGAGGTCGGAGATGCTGTCAAGGGATGTTGTGAAGGAGCGGGCCGTAGAGCTGTTCTCTCCACTTGCCTCATTCAACTTGCTAGGGCAAACGAAGCCTTTTCACTACAAGAATCTGCCTTCTCAGGTAAATATCTCAGTTGTGTATTCCTAATGCTTTTGTATCTTTTGTCATTGTCGAGCAGTTGACTGATTTACTCATGCAAAGATCCATTCGTAGGAAAGAGCAGTATACTTCTTGAGTGTGTCGAGGAGCGATTGGCCGAAGGGAGTAGATTCTCGGCCACCGCCGCAGCCTAAAGAGGAAGCCATTGGCATTTCATCAGAGAGTCCATCCTTGGTGTTAGAGAAAATCTAGGGTAAGAGGGCAGCGACAGATGAGCCAGCCCAAAAGAAGAGAGACGGCGGTCACCGCTCCCCTCAAACCAAAGCGCATCTCGCTTGGTGGCGACCAGACCACTCGAACATGAAGGACCATAGTGTTTGAGTAGTCAGATGATGATGAAATTCTGGTGGCTGCTCCACCGAGCACTGAAGCACCTCCACGCAACACGCGCGTAGAGGAACAATAGAAGAGAAGCGAAGAAGTCCCCGAGCAATGGGCGAGGAGAGTCCCCATGTAGCAGACGATGGGGGCCTCCACACAGTAGGCGATAGGAGTCCCTAAGCAGTAGGCGGAGGAAGTCCTAGAGCGGTAGGTAGAATAGAGGCCGATGGTGGACGAGGCAGGACCTCCACCCTAGAGGATGGAAGTTGACCCCACGACTGCGCTTGGGTGCTCGGGTAGGCGTCACCGGTTCAAGAAATTATACTAGCAGACCAAACCATAAGTATCCTTGCCTTAGAGTTACTTTGCTGCCGTTTCTTAGCTTTTTGGCAACTGATGAGATGATCTGATGTAGTGCAAAGCATGTGGAGGAACTGGCCCCGCCAATCTGGACTGTCGAGCAACCGAAGGCTAGTCCTAGAGCAGAAAAGGTGCTGGTAGACCCCATGCCGAAGTCCCTAGTTGCTCGGTGGCCTATGGAGGAGTCAACCACAGCTGCTGATGGGCTTGGCGGTGGCGAGAGGTTGGCTTCGATGGTTGATGGGTCGGCGATGGTGTCGGAGGTGACGACGGAAACCACTGGATCTTCAGGGGCAAAGGCTAGAGCTGCCGATGCCGCGCCGGCATTTAGAGCAGAGGGGCCTGCAGTGCTGGTGGAGCAGACGGCGCTACATAAGGCATCAAAGGGCATGGTCAGACACACTATCCAGCGACTGAGCCCCTAGGTGGTGCCTCCAGCTACAGCGGAGGAGGACGAGGTGGAAGAGATCGAGCGTGCTGAACCTCGACCCTAATCTATCTGAAACCTCCACAAGTGCGGCGACGAAGTGGTGGTTGTCGAGAAGGAGGACACCACCAGGGAGATGAGGAGACTAAAGTCCACCCTTGCCGGAGTGATGAAACAAATCGAGGTCAGTACTGCATCTGGAGAGCTTGTCTTTGATGTTGGAGATCAGAGTTCATCGTTATCATTGTGCATTTGTAGGGGATAACTTGGATTGTCGAGCAGCGGCACCAGTTGATAAAGAGGATGGAGCCCCTCACCGAGGAGAACGAAAAACTCAAAGCAGCGATGAACCTCATGGAGAGAAATATCTAGAGGGCCCAGTGCGAGCAAGACCTTGCGGAGTCCAACATGCGAGACCTAGAATACCAGAAGGGCACCCTATCAGAGCAGCTAGCGGCTACGTCCGAGCAGCTGGCCACTGTCTTCGAGCAACTGAGGGGTGCCTCCGATTAGTTGGAGCAGCTATGGAAAGTCTTCGAGCAGAAGAAAGGTATGTCCGATCGACAAAATTGCTTGTCGTTGTGAAAGTATCATTATTACTAACAACCGTTGTGCTTGTAGAGCAAGATGTGGAGCTCGGCCAGCTATGCTAGGACATCGAGCAACTCAAAGAGGAGAAGACGAAGGAGTCCAGGTGAGCAGACAAACTGGCCGGGGAGCTAAAAGGTGAGTACTTCCTGGTCGGAGTTACTATTGAAGTAGTTTCCTTGCTTAATAGAATCTTGTAATGCTTGCAGACTACCGTCGGAGGTTCAAGGCACAGTTTGATGTGCTGGTGTAGGAGGCTAGGACCTAATGGGAGAAGTTCGACACCGTAGTCGTCAGAGTTAAACCGGTGCTCGACTATGTTGACCTAGAGGTGGCTCCTTAGCCCGACGATAGGCCACTGCGCTTAGACACTATCATCCAAAGGTGTAGAGCGGCATGGGAGAGCTTTAAGAGCTTCAACCGCGACGCTGTTGTTACCGCCATTACGCATGCCCTTGCGGTGGTTTGGTCACACTATCAATCCATTGACCTTTAGGCAATAGGAGCTAGATTTGCCAAAGGGATGGGTGAGGCGGAGACCCAGCAGCTGGAGGATGAGGTGGAGGACACGGTGAAGAAGTTGGCTGGTGACATAGACCTGTTCGGCGAGACAAACGGCGATGGCGGAGCTCGGTGATCTGCTCGGATAATATTGTCTGTAACATCTAGAGAAGGTAGTTACAGCACATGAGAGCACATAAAACATTTATGTATTTGTATAAATGTTATAAAGTGCATGTTTATGCAACTTGCTTGTATTTGTGGTGAAAATCGTTGTAGTAATAACCCTAATGCAATTATACATAGTATAAGTAGCATCCGAGCAGTTAGTTCGTTACTGAACTCTTTGGCCTTAGCTATCCCATAGTCCATAACGTCGAGCGTGGAGCCAATGAACGTATAGGAGGAATAGGCATCACCAAGGAACTATAGCCAACCACCCATAATGCAGAGCGCGGAGCCCGTAGCATGTGTAGGGAGAGACCAGAGACTGAGTCTTCTCCATAGAGCGTAGAGCAGAATGTGTGCTGCTCGGCGGTTGGCGAAATAACTTGGAGATAAACATAGTATAAGTGGCATCCGAGCACTTAGTTCTTTATTGAACTCTCGGCCTTGGCTAGCCCATAGTCCATAACGTCGAGCGCGGAGCCCGTGCACGTGTAGGAGAAATAGGCGTGACCAAGGAACCGTAGCTGACCACCCATAACGCAGAGCATGGAGCCCGTAGCCCATGTAGGGAGAGATCGGAGACTGGGTCGATTCCATAGAGAATAGAACAGAACATATACTGCTTGCTAATCGGCGAAATATGTTGGAGATTTGGAGAAAAGTGCTCGATGATTTGGAGAAACCTATTTGGCGAAATACGATGGCGATTTGGAGAAATGTGTTCGGCGATTCGGAGAAACGTGTTCAGCGATTTGGAGAACCATGTTCAGCGATTTGGAGAAACGTGTTCGGTGATTTGGAGAACCGTGTTCGGCGATTTGGAGAAACATGTTCGGCGATTTGGAGAACTTGTTCAGCGATTTGGAGAAATGTGTTCAGTGATTTGGAGAACTTGTTCGGTGATTTGGAGAACTTGTTCGGTGATTTGGAGAACTTGTTCAGCGATTTGAAGAATTTGTTCGGTGATTTGGAGAAACGTGTTCGGCGATTTGGAGAACCGTGTTCAGCGATTTGGAGAAACGTGTTCGACAAAATATGTTGGTGATTATGTATTGGAGTTCGTTATGGAGTAGCTTAGAGCACGGCAACCGTAAGTGGAGATTAAACCGTAATGGAGAAAAAATGGAGACAAATTATGGAGACCAAAACTTCATTCATCATAAAGTGGAGAGTACATATCTAGAGCGTTTTAAGGATAGAAACATATAAGGTGCTCAATGTGCCATGAGTTGGGGACATCGATTCCGTCTAAGTCATATAGGCGCTAAGACCCTGGTTGGGTAACCTCTTTGACGATGTAAGGCCCTTCCCATGGGGAGGAGAGCTTATGCATCCCTTCGGTTTTTATTTTCTACGGAGAACAAGGTCGCCGATAGCAAATGAATGACCTTTGATGTTGCGGTTGTAGTACCTCCGCAAGCCTTCTAGATACTTGGCTATGCGGACGCAAGTGATTAGGTGTTTTTCCTCGACCCTATCGACGTCCTCTGTTCGAACAGCTGTGGCTTGGTCTTTATCATAATTTTCCACTCTAGGTGCTCGGAAGGCAATATCCGCTGGTAGTATGGCTTCTGAGCCATAGACCAAGAAATATGGAGACACATCGATGCTGTGACTAGCTTGAGTGCGCAGTCCCCAGACTACAGCTGGTAGCTCCTTGAGCCATCTGCCCGGATGCTTTTCTTCTTTCTGATATAGCCTCTTTTTGAGGGCATCAAGGATTATGCCGTTCGCCCGTTCAACCTGGCCATTGGCTCTAGGATGGGCAACGGAGACATATTTGATGGAGATGCACCGGTCTTCGCATTAATCCCAAAAGTGATGACCAGTAAATGTAGTTCCATGGTCGGTGATGATGTTGTTCGGAAGACCAAATCTAAGGATGATATCTTCAAAGAGCTCAACTACTTTCTTTGCAGTAGTCGAGATGAGCGGTTTATACTCGATCCACTTGGAGAACTTGTTAGTGGTGATGTATACGTACCGGAAGCCATCTAGCGCTGGCTTGAAAGGCCCAATCATATCCAGTCCCCAGCATGCGAAGGGCCAGGAAATTGGGATAGTCTGCAATTCTTGTGCCGGCATGTGTATTTGCTTGGCGAAAAATTGGCATCTTTCAAAACATCGGACGAGGTCTTCTGCATCGGAGATGGCCATGGGCCAGTAAAAACTAGCTCGGAAAGCTTTATCGACCAGTGTTCTCGAGGTCGCGTGGTTACCGTAGGAACCAGAGTGAATTTCAAGAAGTAGCTTCACTCCATCTTCTTAGGTGATGCATTGTTTGCAGTATCCCTTCCTTGGCACTTTTCCTCATCAAGTTGTTGACCACCAGCATGTAATGCTTGCTTTGATAGATTAGGCATTCGGTTTCAGTCTTATCAGCTGGTACTTCGATGCTGGAGAGGTACTTGGTGAACTATTCCCTCCAAGCCGACGAAGGTACCGTAAGTTCCAGCTGCTCGGTGGGGGGAACTTCCTGAATTTCCTTATCTTCCTTAATGGATGGCACCAGAAGATCTTGAACAAAGACCCCAACAGAATCACGACGTGAGAGGAGCCTAACTTGGATAGGTGATCGGCGAGCTGATTTTGATCGTGTACCACATGGTGGTACTCGATACCGTAGAATTTCCCTTCAAGCTTCCTGATTTTGGCGCAATATGCATCCATCTTCTTACTGGAGCAGGACCAGTCTTTGTTGAGCTGGTTGATGACTAGCGTGGAGTCTTCGTATACCATGAGGCGTTTGACGCCAAGCTCAACAGCTATATGGAGTCCGTGGAGACATGCTTCATATTCGGCGGCGTTTTTGGAGGTCAGAAAGTGTATCCGGAGAACATATCGGAGCTTATCCTTGGTCGGCGTAATGAACAAAATGCCTGCACCAACACCGTTAATGTTAAGGGCGCCGTCAAAGTACATCACCTAGTGCTCGGGGCAGGTGGCGGCAATGGGCTCTTGGATCTTGGTCCACTCAGTGATAAAATCAGCAAGCGCCTGAGACTTGATGGTGGGCCTGCATTTGAATTTAATGGAGTAAGTGCTGAGCTCGACAACCCACTTGATGATATAGCCGTTGGCCTCTTTGTTGTGGAGGATGTCCCCTAGAGGGAACTCGGTGACCACGGCGATCTTGTAATACTCAAAGTAGTGGCGGACCTTGCGCGACGTAATCAGAACGACATATAGCAGCTTCTAGACCTAAGGATAACGAGTCTTGGGCTCGTTAAGAACCTTGCTGATGAAATATACCAGACGTTGCACCTTATAGGCATGCCCGACCTCCTCATGTTCGACCACAATGGCTGTGCTGACGACGCGAGAAGTAGTGGCGATGTAGATCAGGAGAGTTTCATCTGGCCATGGCGCAGTCATGATCGAAGGCTTTGTTAGGAATGACTTGAGCTGCTCGAAGGCTGTGTCTACCTTTTCCAACTAGGAAAAGCGCTCGGAGGCCTTGAGGAGTTTAAAGAACGGTAGCCCTTTTTTCACTAAGGTGCGATATGAAACGGCTTAAAGCAGCCATGCAGCCTATAAGCTTATGTATATCCTTGATGCATGTTGGCCATTTTTTGTTGGTGATGGCAGAGACCTTGTTAGGGTTGGGCTCAATGCCTCGTGCGCTAACAATGTAGCCCAGGAGTATACCGGATGGAACTCCAAAGATGCACTTTGAACGGTTCAGCTTCCATCGGTACCTTTTAAGGTTGGCAAACGTTTTCTTTAAGATTGGTGATAAGATCATCGATAGTCTTAGACTTGACAACCACATCATTGATCATCGAGGCACATCTAGATAGCCCTTTAATAAGTCACCCTGGCGTTCTTGAGTCTAAAGGACATGGTGGTGTAGTAGTATGCATCGAAGGACATGATGAATGACGTCTTGATCTGGTCTTCTTCCTTGAGGGAGATCTAGTGATAGCCGGAGTAACAGTCGAGGAAGGAGAGCAGTTCGTAGCTGGCAGTGGAGTCTACAACCTCGTCTATCTGAGGCAGACCGAAGGGGTCTTTAGGGCAGTGTTTGTTAAGATTAGTGTAACCAACGCATATTCTCTATTCTTTATTCTTTTTTCGAACAAGAATAGGGTTTGCTAACCGCTTAGGATGATACATTTTTTATGAATTTGGTAGCTAAGAGCCATTTTATTTCAACCCTAATAGCCTCCTTCTTATCTAGTGCGAATCGACAGAGTTTCTGCTTGATCGGTTTGGCGGTCGACGAGACATTCAAGGAGTGCTCGATCTTCTCCCATGGTACCCCCAGCATGTCTGTAGGTTTTCAAGCAAACATGTCAGCATTGGCACGTAGGAAGGAGACGAGCGCGCTTTTTCTATTTGGGGTCAAGGTGAGCCCCAATCTTCACGGTCTTGGAGGGGCCATCAAGGCCGAGGCTGACCTCCTTGATTTCCTTAGACACCGTTTTGGCTTCGGTGACCATGCTAGCCATCTAGATGGAGAGGTCAGTGGCTTCGGCGAGGGCAAGACTCTCTGTCTCATAGGCGTAGGCGATGGAGAGGTTAGCCCATAGAGCCAGGACTCCTATAGGCGAAGGCATCTTTAGCACCAGATACGCGTAGTGCGGTACAACCATGAACTTGGCTAGAGTTGGCCAACCAAGTATGGCGTTGTAGGCGGTGTTGAAGTCAGCGACGTAGAAGTTGATGTGCTCGATGCAGTAGTTGCTTGCCGTGCTGAACTGTACTAGTAGGGTGATCTTTCCAAGCAGTTTGGAGGCCCTACTAGGTACCACACCCCAAAAGGAGGAGTCGAAGGGTGTGAGATCTGCTAACCCGAGGCCTAGCTCCTTTAGGGTTCTAGTGAAGAGGAGATTCAGAGCGCTCCCACCATCGACGAGCACTTTTCTGAAAAAGCACCTTCTAGACAGTTGTGTTGAGGACGAGGGGGAATGCCCTATGTAGGGGATGTCCACCCACTGGTCGACCCTGTTGAAGGTGATGGGGACCTCGGACCATGGGTGATAGCTGGGGTTGGCGGCGGCGTCTTTCATAGTGACGGTGAGCACCCACCGTGCGGCGAGCTTCCGTTCTCTTCTGCTCTTGGTGGAGGCAAGGCCCCCAAAGATGGTGGCAACCACCTTGTAGTGGTCCTAGAAGGCATTGTTATTGCCCCTAGGTGGTCGGCGGCCTCCTGCTCCATTGTTGGTGTCGTTGTCTAGCTTTTTGTCCTAGAACTCCTTAGCCAAGCCGATGTAGTTCTTCATCTTATGTTTGGCATTCTTGTTGAGAGGGCACGGGCCATCGAGGATCTTCTTATATTGCTCATCGTAGTTGCGCTTGGCCCGAGGTTCATTGACGGCGGCGACGATGTGGTCTGGCCGCCGCCAGCGATTTTGGTCAGACTTGGGTCCTTCAGGCCGATCACGGCCTCTATCATGATGGTAATTACGGTCGTTGTAGTGGCGGTCATTGTGACGTCGGTCGTCAAGGCAGTCATCGTAGCGGCATATTGGGCGATGAGTACCCGCATCCTCATTGAAGCGCACCTCAGCTTCCTCGACGTCAGCGTACTGGTTGGCAGTCGTGATCATCTCGCCAATCCCTATGGGTGTCTTACGGTTGAACTTGGAGTGAAGCTCGCGGTGGTGGAGTCTTTGGATGAAGGCGGTGATGACCTCAGCTTCCGTGATATTGGGAATAGAATTCCTCATCTCGGAAAAACATCGGATGTAGCTACAGAGGAGCTCGGACGGCTTCTGATTGATGCTGTTCAGATCATGCTTGGTGCCTGGCCGAGTACACGTAGCCATGTAATTGTCGATGAAGATTTTTTTAGCTCTTCCTAGGATTCGATGGAGTCTGGGGCAAGGCTTATAAACCAGCTCATGGCGGTTAGCGTGAGCATGACAGGAAGATAGTTCGCCATGACACTGGTGTCTCCTCCAGCGGCACGGACAACAGTGGTGTAAGCCTGTAGCCACTATGTCGGGTTCATCCTTCCTTCGTAGGGCTTGACCCCAGTGATTTTGAAACCACGGGGCCACTAAAGTGTTCGGAGCGCCCTTGTGAATGTTGGAGGGCCCTCGGGGTTGTCAGCGCCGTCGTCTGTAGTGTTGCCGTCGACAAGCGGCTCGAGAGCTAAGTCTAGGTTACCGTACTCTTGCTCATACTCCTAGCGGCGGCGTACCTCTTCTTCATGGCGATCGAAGCAGCGTTCGTCGATACATTGTTGTGCATCTCAGAGATTGTTGAGGTGCACTCGGATGTCCTGGTTGACCTCCTGGTCGGGTTGGCGATGATGTTCAATGCGGTTGCCCCTAGCTCTGCCCTAGAGGGGTTGCCTATCGTTGCGGTGCTGGTCGGTGAAGCGACTTGGGCGGCGATCGGATCTTGTGGCGACTGATCGGTGAATCAAGGTTGTGGAGTAAGGTCTCTAATCCTGGCGGATCTCATTGACCTGGCAATGCGTCGCTTTAAGCATTACGACGACCTTGGCGACCTTCGGTGTCTGTGGGAGCCGGATGAGCTCATTGGCAGCCACGACCAGGTTGGCGCTTGGAGTCTTGAAGATGTCATGGCCGTCAACGTGGAGAAACTCATCGTCGAGGTTGTGCTAGAGTGGCCTTCCTTACGAGTCAAGCTGCTGCTCGGCCATCGCAAGTATAATCTCGTTTGCTTGGCATTGTGCGCGGTTGACATTCCAGTTCTCACGAGCAGCACGTTCCTCCTCAGTTTTGCTGTTCTGAGGGGGCTGTCGACGCTGACGTTGAAGATCATGCCACCCTAGAAAGGAGGGAGAGGAAGTTGCTCAGTGAAGGTTTCGGCGAGGGTCTCCGTAGAGCCATGGGACTCGGAGTCTAGATTCTCCTCTGAAATGGTCTAAAGGGACATTCCGGAGCATCGGGCGATGTGGAGCATGTTGACGGCCGGCGGAGGCTAGTCAGCGATCTGGTCGGCGAGAGGATGGACATCTCCAAGCTGGTCAGCGAATCTGCCCTTTAGGGCATCTTGGTAAGCGACAACGGTGTTAGTGAACCCGAAGGGTAGGGCCATAGCTCATAGAGTTTCCTGAGCAGCCTTTAATAGATCTAGATCGGAGGGTGGTCAGCGCCGAAACAGAGTGTCCAGAGTCGATTCAGCGATGGAGAGGCAATCGGCGAGCTTTAGACCAACCTGATCGATAGATGCGATCAGATCATCGTTGTTGATCTACCTCTTCTGGTAGTGAGAAAACGGGCGGCGAGTCATCGATGAAGGCGACCTCAGAGGCGGTTCTAAGATCGTATCTACAATCATAGGCGCAGGGGTGATCGGCGCAGAATCGATCTACACCGGCTCGAGGAGCTCTCCAACTCCGTCAGCGTTGATGATCCACGAGATCGATCCGACCGTGAAGATCTAGCCGGACTGCGGGAGGGATGAAGAGCCTACGAAAAAAACCATCTTGTTCGATAAGGAAACATCACATAATCCCCTACCTGCCGCGCCAACTGTCGACATAATATCGTCGACAGTCTTCCGAGGGGTATCCCCACGAAGGTAGATTGATCGGCAGAGAAGCGTGTGATTAAGAACAAGAAGGCAATAGAGACACACGAGTTACATAGGTTCAGGCCGTTAGTATGACGTAATACCCTACTCCTGTGGTCTGTTGGTTTGTATTAGCTATCATATGATATTGCGTGAGTTTAGAGAGGGTCCCTGCCCGCCTTATATAGTCCGAGGGGTAGGGTTACAAGTTGGTTAGATCTGAAAGATAACCGGAAAGTAATAACAGATTACATGAATCTTGGGATCATACGTATCCTAACAGATCTCGTAGTATCTTCAGGATATCTTCCCGGTGTCTTGCGGAAGGCGCTGAGCAGAATCATGCCCCGCAAGGCCTCGTCTTGTGGGCTGGGCCGCCCCTGGGGGCGTAGCCCATGTGGTCTGCCGTGGGTATCCAGGATCATACCCCCCACATGCCTCGTAACCCGGACCCTATCGTGTCTCAGCATAACCCTAAGCCATTTCCCCTTTTCAATCCAAATTGCTATCCAAATGCCACCTAAACCTTTGCTATTCCGATAAATAGCCATTATGAGCTAAGGGCTAAGGCAGCTAATCAGGAAGCATAGGAGGATTGCTATAACAGGGAAGGGAGCCATTACCAAGCATGTAGCATGTGTTTGGTTGTGGGTTCATCAGGAATGGGTTGAACCCAACCTAGATTTTTGGGATGGGACGAACCCATCTCATGTTTGGTTAGGGGTTGGGGTTTAACCCAGTTTTTGTGTTTGGTTTTACATGGTCTGTTGAGTGGGTTGAATCACTGATGGTGGGCCCCATGTGGCAGCCTCTGAACCCATCCTTCTCCTTCCTCTCGCTCGCGCGCGACTCGCCCAACATCGCGTCACCGTGCCACGCGCGGCTCGCCCGGCCCCGTGCCACGCAACCCCACGCCACCGCGCTACTCGGATGGCTACACGTCGCTGTGCCACACGAACGCACCACCCGCCTCACACGTGGCTCGCCCAGATCTGCGCCGCCACTGGCGGCGGCTGCTGCTATGCGTGGTCGCTGCCGACGTGCGTGGCCTACCGTCGTGCTTGGTCACCACCAGCCCGCGTGGCATCGTTGGGGCAACGCATGGACCGTCGCTGCCGGGGCTGGGCATGACCCACCGCCGCCGCTGCGTGTGGCTTCGCCGCCTTGGCTCGCGCCTGGCCTCCTCGCGGGCCGCATCTACCGCAAGACCGCCGTCATTCCACGCAACCGCCACGACTCCGCCATAGCTCCTCCACGCAGCCACGCTGGACGCTCCTCCATGCTCCCTTGCTCGATGGACACGAAGTGGGTTCGCTCCGGTTTCTTTGATTTGGAGGGACAGTGTCAACCAGCATCTCGAAAGAATATTCCCTTCCTAGGATAACCCCAACGCACTGGTCTACCAACCAAACACAATAAGAAAACATGTCCGATCCGCTCCAACCCACTTCACCCTCTCATACAAACTGTTGGACCGGAGGAGAGATTTCTATGTTTGCATCAAAACAGATTTAGAGAGTTGTTTTATTGTCATCAATCTTTGCTCCACACTGGCTCTTGTCCTCCGTGAAAATTGTTGAGCCTTATTCCAGATCGGACGGTTCGGGGATGTAACGGCATTTTTCGCTAACCCTTGTCCTCTCTTGTGTACCCTCGTGACTGACACCCAACGGGTCAATCCTAGTTTACCTCCGAGCATTCCTAAACCCCTACCTAAGCTAGGGTTTCCACGCATGGCGACCGCGACGCCGCCTCCGGCGATCCTAGGCACGCTTGGCGACTTCACATCGCGGGATAACTGGGACAAGTTCTTCGCGCTCCGCGGCAGCGGGGACAATTTTGAGTGGTACGCGGAGTGGCCTAACCTCCGGGCCCCGCTCCTCGCCATCCTCGGGGACCGCGGCGCCGCGGCGGAAGCGGGGTCGGCCCAGGAGATCCTGGTGCCGGCGTGCGGGAGCTCGGCGCTCTCGGAGCGGCTCTACGACGCGGGGTTCCGCCGCATCACCAACGTCGATTTCTCCCGCGTCGTCGTGGCGGACATGCTCCGCCGTCACGCACGCGCGCGGCCAGAGATGCGCTGGCGCGTCATGGACATGACCGACATGCAGGTATAATCCGTGTGCTACATAGACTGCGGTGTATGGGCTGGGTTGGTTTATGTCGAGCTTGGATTTTGGGTTTAACGGCAATGCTGTTGCTTGTCACGGGAATGATTTTAATTTGGGACATTGGTGGTTTGGTAGTTGTACTGATGAAGTTTGTTAGTTGAAAATTTGAAATTATTTTATATGCTCTGTTCCAAATTATAAGTCACTTTGGCAGCCAAAATTAAACCTCTAATTTTTACTAAGTCTATAGAAAAATGTACTAATATTTATAACATCAAATTAGTTTTATTCAATTCACCATGCATTGTGTTGAGAGTGAATTTATTTGGTATTACAGTATAGATGCCAATGTATATTTCTATAAGCTTGGCCAAAGTTAGAGAAGTTTGACTTAGGACAAAACCAAAGTGGTTTATAATTTGGAACCGAGGGAGTACTAGTTAGTTAGAATGGTAAACTTTGAGCTTAATGATACTGTTGGAGCTATTATTAGTTTCTGCTTTGCAAATTGCAATGCTCCAATATCAGACATGATGGTGTTATGAAGATGCTATTGATTACTGGGTATAGTGTCAATGTAGCGTCTATCTGAGTTTATTGTCTATCACCTAGCATGTCAATAATTGATCCATGAGCTCAATGTTTCTGGGCGATTTGAGTAGGCAACACACAGTTCAGGTACATTTGGTTGGTTCCAGATTTTCAGTGCATGAGTTCCAGTGCGTCCGTACAAGGTTGTCACCCTAAGGTAGCTTTGACAAGGTACTATAGTGTTGATTCAGCTTCTGCGGCATGGTAGATGAAACCAAACCAAGGGAAACTGTTTTGTTTGATTGAGATTCTGGATGACCCTGTACTATACCTGCTGGGCTTTATTTTGTTATACCTCTTTCAATGTATAGTGAACTTTCTCTGTTGCCTAAACTGTTTTCTAAATTGTCATGTCCTACCTATTTATAGTTTGTCTTTGACCCTTTCCATTAATAATTGCTAGGTGCTCCTAATCTTAGTTTGATGTGCTTTATTTTTCAAGCGATATATTTCCAATAAAAAATATCTGACATTGAATTGCTAGTTTGCAACTTATTGATGCCATACTGGATTACTGGTCAGTTTTTATGCTGTATGTATCCACTATTTCTAATACACATGTCTTGTCACAGCTACTTGACATATCTAAATGCCATTTTGCACATGGGCTATTTACCCTCACACCTGGACGTTTTTCGTTAATGATTCATGATAAATCCAGCAATACTTAATACATATTTCCTATTAAAACTATCTGACATATGAAATTACCAGTTTGCAGATGGGTCATTTGATGTCATTCTTGATAAAGGAGGATTGGATGCTCTTATGGAGCCAGGGGCTGGGACAAAACTGGGGATAAAATATCTAAATGAGGTATATCGGTGGATCTATGCTGAATTTGGATGCCCTTTTTTAGTTGTTGTAATGGATAGATCTGTTGATCCCAATGGAAATGCTTTTTTCTTGGTGATATGTATGACTGAGCAGGCATCTTTTGCAGGCCAAGAGAGTTATGAAATCAGGAGGGAAGTTTGTGTGCCTTACCCTTGCAGAATCCCATGTTTTAGGTTATTTTCTGTCAATTCTCGCCTTTTATTTTCCTTCGTATTTAGTTTTTATTGGTCTCTTATACATCTTCCTGATTCCCGATTTGAAGTTTTGATTCTTTTTTTGTTTAAATTTTGTTTTGAAGCTCTCAACCAGTCTTCTTTCATTCTGTTTTCATGTAAATGATTTTACTGAGTTTCCCCCCTTAATTATCAAGGGAAACTCTGAGCATCAACATCTATAATTACATGTAACTACCTCCATTTCAAAATGTAGGGTGCATTAGGATTTGGAAAAGTCTAACTTCGTGAATTTTGACCAATGATTACTCAAATTATACATATGCTTAGGACATCAAAGCAATATCTGTAGATTCACATATCTTCTAATACAAATTGATTTTCCAGCAATTGATGATATATTGTAAGAGTAATTGATGTTCAAAGTATACTTCTAAAGACTTTTCTGACTCTTACTGTGCCTTATAAAAAGAAACGGAGGGAGTAGTATAATTTCAAAGGTTGTATGATCATTGAACTATTTTAAACAACGTCTGGTGTTTTCATGCAGCCCATCAAGATTCTCCGATACTAGTGGTCAAGAAGCTTTAAAAGTTTATATGGAGTTTTGAACAACAATAATAATTGAATAGTGGTACTTACGATGTTTTCCCTTTTCCCTTCTTGCAGCGCTTCTTTTGTCTGAGTTCAGATTTGGATGGGATATGAGTGTTCAAGCTATAGCTAGTGAATCCTCTGAAAAATCTGCCTTCCAGACATTCATGGTGGTCATGGTAAAAGGGAAGATGGGTGTAGCTCAAACAATAAAATCATCATTGGTTCAATCTGCTGAATACTGTAACATGAGACAGGTACTTTTATATTCTTCTGGTAAACTCTATGAATGATTTGACTCTGCTCAGGATATTTGTTCATCTAGTCACTTCTATCTTCTGTGTGTTGATGCTACAGGCAAATGCTGTGATTCGTGCTCTTGGAATCGAGAACATCATCCGGGAGTCATACTTGTCTGGTGTTGATGTACTGCTCTCATTGCGAGATCTTCAGCTAGGAGCTATAGGAGATCTGAAAGTGATTGTCCCAGGACGAAGGAGGCAGTTCATTCTTGGTGAACAGGAAACTTCGCTATATTGCTACAAGGCTATTTTATTGGACGCCAAGAAGCAAACAGAAACATTTGTATACCACTGTGGAGTTTTTATTGTGCCTAAGGTCTGTTATATGTTGTCAATTTGCATTGTTGGTTTTTAGTATTTACTATTAAGTTGTTTAACTGAATCTCCTGCTGATCTTCTCCTTAATCACTTTCTTTCTTGAAAGAATTAAGTCGAATAAGTGGATGCATTAACATGATAAAGCAAGATAGAAAGACCACTAGGAAGTATTGTAAACTATTCTGGAATTCTTTGTTCTTTTGGTGTTGGGGTGGGTTCATTTCCATTTTCTGAATCCACATCTTTTCTGATGAAAGTCTTCAACTTGTGCTCCTTACACCAATTTAAGTGGGAATGCGACCTTAATTAATATCCTAGTTTTGCATGAACATGCTTACTGCCTTAAAATGTGATTAAATGGTTAATTGGTGATACGTGACAAGGCAAGGCAAACACTCAGTTACTTAAAACCATGTAGTATATACAATATACAAAGCCTGGACCATCCAAGCTATACCATCCTATTCAATTATTAAGCGTGATTTCCAGTTTTTATATGTGCTAAAGCACCTTCAATGTAAGTAACTAAGTGGGCAGTGAAAGAATGTCTCAAGCAAATATATCAAGTCGGGCAAGTCAAACTCCCCTGCATGTGCTGGGAAGCCTTTCAGGAAAAGGGAAAAAAAGAGTGGCTTGGGAGAAAAGGAAGAAACTCAGATGTGTATCTGGCCCTTGTTAATTTTGACAGAAGTTTGAAAGGGTAAGAACAATGTGAAACAAACAATAAGCATCAAGGACAACGAGCGATAAACACACTGCCTCACAAATGTGGCAATGCCTTTGTAAGTTTGTAGCAGAAATGTTATAGACGCCTTTGTAGGGCGTCAGTATAGGCGGCCTCCCAGGCCTAGCCGTGGCTAAGGGGCTCGGCTGATTAAGTTAGGAGAGGAAAGGGAGGAAATTTAGGAAATCTATTTTGGGTTGTTAGTAGTGCACCTATTATATAAAGGGCACTTAGAGATTGTAATAGGACTTATCGAAGAAGGAATAAACCTCCCAAGGTGGGCGGGTTACCTTCGACGGTGGCTGCGAGCGATTCTACCGCTGCCGCCGGCGAACCTCCCGCTGCACCACTTCCTCGCTATCCCTTGTGCTCCAATTCTCAATCCAGCCTTCTACTCCACTCTCCCCTGTGATCTCCCCATCGTACCCGTCCACGCTGTAACAATTTGGTATCAGAGACCTTCACGGGTGCATTGATCACCATGTCCGACACCCACGATCCTGCGGCCATGGATGCCAAATTGGATCGCATCTTGGGTCAGCTCACCACCATCACCAATCGCCTCAACTCCCATGACCACCGGCTGGCGCGCATCGAGTCAGGCAAGGCCGATGCCGGCAAGGGCGGTGTCATGGATGATGCTGCGGGTGGCGGTGATGACATCCGTGCCGGCAGAGACAACACCTGCGATGGCGGTGATGCTCATGACGTCAACATGGATCCGGACCGCGCCTGGGAGGAGTTCCGTGCGCAGACTCTGCGCGACCGCGAGCGGTTCCTAGACCCGCGCGATCGTTTCGGTCGTCGCGAGCCGGGTCGCATCGATCGCGACTCTGTGGCTAGCTACGGGCGCAACAGGGACTTCGAGCGCGGCCCCTACGCGCGTGACCGCAGCGGCCACGACCGTGACCGTGGTCGTGATTTCTGTGGCTTCGACCGGGATAGGGGCGGCCGGGAGTTCGATCGCGGAGGCCACGACTACCGTCTCTTCGACCGCGGCGACCGTCATCAAGGCAACGTCGAAGGCCACCGGGAGCCTCATCGCGCACCCAAAATTCTGTTTCCCAGCTTCAATGGAGAGGCGGATCCGTTGAATTGGCTCAATAAGTGTGACAACTACTTCCACGAGCATCACGTGCCAGAGGACGAGAAGGTGTGGATGGCGTCATTGCATCTGGATGGCATCGCAGCCGAGTGGTACTATCAGATGGAGCGCGACTTTGGGATGGTCTCTTGGCCACGCGTCATCGAGTTCGTCAACCTTCGCTTCGGGCCACCCATCCGCACCAACTCTGTTGGCGAGATCAAGGCCCTGGTCCGCACGGGCACCGTGGAGGAGTACTCGCGGCGCTTCCTCGCACTGCGACAACCTCTCCACGCGGACGACCATTGATCTCTACACCGGTGGCTTGGGACAGCCGCTCGCTGCTGATGTGGAGCTGTAGCACCCTGTCAATCTGCAGCAAGCCATGAGCTTAGCGCGGGCCTATGAACAGCGGCAAGAGCAGGCCTCCACCGTTAACAGCTCGACACCATCGAAGTCATCCACTCGCCGTGCCTTGGCTTCGACCAGCGCTACGGACTCTGCTGCTGGTCTGCAGGACGGCAAGACAGAAGGGACACGTTCTCGCTTTCGTCGTCTGACACCGGCCGAGATGCAAGAGAAGCGGCAGAACGGGCAGTGCTATTTTTGCCCGGAACCGTACTCCAAGGATCACAAGTGTGCGGCGAAGGGTGTCTAACTCATGGAGCTTGAGGAAGGCGAGGAGGACCCGCTCGGCGACGACATCTCTAACTTGGAGATCTCCCTGCTCGCATTGACTGGCCTTGGCCATGCTATTTCTATGATGTTACAGGTGATGATCGCGGGTATTCCACTCAAAGCGTTGGTTGATACCGGCAGCACGCACACCTTCATCCATACGGAGGTGGCCGCTCGCCTGGGCTTGCCAGTCTCGTCACGTGATGGACTGTCCGTGTTGGTCGCGAATGGTGATCGTGTCCGCAGCCCCGGCGTGTGCCTTGCCACGGAGGTTCTCATCTATGAGGAACCCTTCTCCATCGACCGTGTCGCCCTCGACTTGGGCGGCTTTGACTTGGTTCTTGGTGTTCAGTGCCTGCGCTCTTTGGGGCCCATCGTTTGGGACTTCGACGCCCTCTCGATGGCCTTTTGGTACCGAGGGCGTGCTCACAGCTGGACCGGAATGGGCAGCAAGGCGTTGGCTGCCCATGCTATTGCCGATCCCCGAACTATATTGGAGGAGCTGCTGCTGTCCTATGCAAACATCTTCGAGGGGCCGCGCGGGCTGCCTCCAAGCCGACGCCATGACCACCGTATCCACCTCGTCCCTGGCTCCCCACCGGTGGCTGTGCGGTCCTACCGCTACCCACAGCTCCTCAAGGACGAGATTGAGCGGCAGTGCGATGATATGTTGCAGCAAGGGATCATCCGGGAGTCGACTTTGCCGTTCTCCTCCCCAGTGCTCCTCGTCCGCAAGCAGGATGGCAGTTGGCGCTTCCGCGTCGACTTTCGCGCTCTTAACGACAGCACCATCAAGGACAAGTTTCCTATTCCGGTGGTTGATGAACTCCTTGACGAGTTTAAGGGTGCTCGTTTCTTCACCAAGATCGATCTTCGTAGCGGGTATCACCAGGTGCGCATGCACCCGAACGACATTGCCAAGACCGCGTTCCGGGCACATCGTGGTCATTTTGAGTTCCTCGTCATGCCCTTCGGTCTCACCAACGCGCCTGCCACCTTCCAAGCACTTATGAATGATATTTTGAAGTCATATATCCGTCGTTTCGTGCTTGTATTTTTTGATGACATTTTGATCTTCAGTTCGACTTGGGCAGAGCACTTGCAGCTTGTGCGGACCGTGCTGCAGCAGATGCGCATGCACCATCTCTTCGCCAAGCGCTCCAAATGTTTCTTTGGCGAACTCTCGGTCCACCTTGGCCACATCATTTCGGCCGCGGGAGTTGCTATGGATCCAGCGAAGGTCGAGGCGGTGGAAGCTTGGCCGCGGCCGACTACAGCTCGCGCCCTCCGCGGGTTTCTCGGCCTCACATGATATTATCAGAAGTTCATCGCTGGCTATGGTGGTGTGGCTGCGCCCCTCACGATGCTTCTCAAGCGTGAGGCGTTTTCCAGGACACCGGCAGCAGAGGAGGCCTTCCTGGCGCTCAAGAGGGCGTTGACGTCCGCCCCTCTACTACAACTGCCTGACTTCGACAAGCGCTTCATCGTTGACTGTGACGCGTCCGGGGCTGGTTTTGGTGCAGTCCTCCACCAAGGAGATGGTGCGGTGGCCTTCTTCAGCTGCGCTGTGGCGCCCCACCATGCCAAGCTTCCGGCCTATGAGCGGGAGTTGGTTGGTCTCGTCAAGGCAGTTCGCCATTGGCGGCCCTATCTCTGGGGCCGTGCCTTTACTGTGCGGACGGATCATTGGAGCCTGAAGTTTATTCTCGACCAACGCCTAACGACGATACCGCAGCACATTTGGGTCACCAAGTTATTCGGATATGACCTCTCAAGTATAGACCAAGGAAGTTGAACACGGTGGTGGATGCCTTATCACGCCGTGATATGGACTCCAGTCCTGTGGCTGCATGTGCACTCTCCGGGCCTTCGTTCGCCATCTATGATGTCCTGCGCGCTGAGATTCAGCGCGACTCTCAGGCCCAGGAGCTCCAGGCGCAGATCATTGCTGGCACCGTGCCTGACGGCTGGGCGATGGTGGACGGTCTGCTGTTGTACCAAGGATGTCCCTTCGTTCCTGATGAGTCGCCGCTTTGGCCGCAACTATTGCGTGAGGCTCACACTGCCGGTCATGAAGGCTCGCAGAAGACACTCCACAGGCTGCGTGCATCCTTCTACAACCGACGCGCGCATAGGTTGGTTCGAGACTGTCAAAGGCTGCGCTGTTTGTCAGCGTAATAAAACCGAACACCTGCATCCCGCTGGTCTTCTTCAGCCACTTCCTGTTCCTGAACATGTGTGGAGCGACATCGCCATGGACTTTGTTGAGGGCTTTCTGCGTGTGGGCGGCAAGTCCGTGATTCTTACTGTGGTTGACCGCTTCTCCAAGATGGCGCATTTCATCACCCTGAGTCACCCCTACTCAGCTAGCTTCGTTGCTCGTGCCTTCTTGGACAACATTGTGCGGCTGCATGGATTTCCATGTTCTATTGTGAGTGATCAGGATACTGTTTTCACTAGCAATTTTTGGGAGGAGCTTTTCAAGCTGGCTGGTGTGACCTTGCTGCGCAGTTCCGCATTTCATCCACAGACAGATGGGCAATCTGAGGTCACTAATCGTATCATAGTTATGTACCTGCGTTGCTTAGCGGGGGATCGGCCTCGTTCTTGGTTGCAGTGGCTTCCTTGGGCGGAATTCTGTTATAATACTTCCTACCAGTCTGCCCTGCGCGCTACGCCGTTTGAGGTGGTGTATGGCCGGTCTCCACCGTCGATGGTTTCCTATCTTCCTGGGTCGGCTCGGGTGGCTGCTGTTGATCGCCAGCTTCGTGACCGCGATAAGTTCCTGCTGGACATCCGTGATCGTTTGGTATTGGCTCAGGACACTATGCGGGAGATCCATGACAAGAAGCGTTGGTTTGTGCAGTTTGTTGTAGGTGACTGGGTGCTTCTCCGCCTTCATCACCGCAAAACTGTTGGTATTACTCTGGCGGCCTCCAAGCTAGGGCCGTGGTTCTTTGGACCCTATCAGATTGTTGAGCGCTTGGGCGCTGTGGCTTATCGTCTACGTCTTCCGCCGAAGGCTCGTATTCATGATGTCTTTCATGTGGCGCTGCTGAAGAAGTATGAAGGGGACCCTCCAGGCGCCATTGTTCCTCTTCCATTCACGCTTCATGGGCGTGTCATTCCTACTCCGGCTGCGGTGGTGCGTGCTTGCTTGAACTGAGGTCGCTGGCAACTCCTTGTTCATTGGGAGGGGCGGACTGCGGCTGATTCTGTTAGTCGCTGAATTCTCACTCTTGGAAGTAGCAGAATTCTTACTCTCATCGAGAGAGGATAACACTAGGAGTTGGGACAATTTTCTGGTTTATTTCTCAATGCCATACCAACCCGAGGGGTTAGGGATACATATTTATAGGCTGCTAGCTAGCCAAGCATATGCCAAGATGCTAGTCTAAGATGCTGTCCTAGATGCTAGTCTAAGATGCTGTCCTCTAGTCTAAGATGCTGTCCTATGCTGTCCTAAAAACACAAAGACCACAACAGCCCCACAAAGACCACAACAACCCCACAAAGACACAAAGACACAGAGACCACAACAGCCCCACAAAGACCACAACAACCAGACTTATCCATCATTCTCCCCCTAAGTCTTGTGCGTCGTCTTGTGAGAAAGTTGAACCATCCCGGTCCTGGAGCAGAGCTCAAGGAACTTGATCCTCCCGAGGGTCTTGGTGAGCAGGTCCGCAAGCTGGCCCTTGGTGTTGATGTAGCTCGCCTTGATGCTCCCTTCCTCAAGACAGCCTCGGATGAAGTGGCACCTCACCCGGATGTGCTTGCTGCGTTCATGGAAGACGGGGTTCTTTGCCAGGGACAGAGCGGACTTGCTGTCCACCCTGAGCTCCATCGCTCTGGTGTCTCTGCCGAGGAGATCACCAACCAGTCGAGCGAGCCAGAGCGCTTGAGTCGAAGCGGTGGAGGCCGCTATGTACTCGGCCTCGCAGCTGGACAGGGCCACCACCTGCTGCTTGACCGACTGCCAGCTAACGAGGCACTTGCCGAGGAAGAAGAGGATCCCGCTCGTGCTCTTGCTGGTGTCGATGTCGCCGGCGTGGTCGCTGTCGCTATACCCGACGAAGTGTGCCGCCCCAGGGCACCTAGGGTAGTAGAGGCCGTGGTCGAGAGTCCCCGCAACGTAGCGGATGATCCTCTTCACAGCCTGCTGGTGCTCTGTTGTCGGTCGCTGCATGAACCGACTAACGTAGCCGACGGAGAATGCCAGGTCCGGCCGTGTGTGGGCGAGGTAGCGAAGGCTCCCCACAAGACGCCGGTACTTCGTAGCGTCCTCCTCCGTCGTGCTGTCGCGGCTTAGCTTCAGCCTCTCCTCCATCGGAGTGAGAACTGGGTTGCAGTCGATGAGCCCAGCTAGCTCAACGACGCGCTTGGCGTAGGCGGTCTGTCGAAGCGTGATCCCGGAGTCATCCTGGTGCACCTTGATTGCCAGGTAGGAGAGAGGCCCCAGGTCACTCATCTGGAAGGTGGCCTTCATCTCTTGAATGCCGCCACCTCCGCATCCTTGGTGCCGGTGATCGCCAAGTCGTCGACGTAGACACCCACCAGCAGAGCATTACCTCCACTGCCCCGTCGGTAGATGGCCGCCTCATGCGGGCTTTGCTCGAAGCCCATCTCCTTTAGCGTGGAATCCAACTTGGCATTCCACGCCCTCGGTGCCTGTCGCAAGCCATAGAGGGCCTTGCGCAGGCGGAGCACCTTGCCCTCCTTGCCGGGGATCGCAAATCCCGGCGGCTGGTGCACGTAGACCTCCTCCTTCAAGTCGCCATTAAGGAACGCCGACTTGATGTCCATGTGATGAACACGTCAGCCCTCCTGGGCAGCTAGCGCAAGGAGGAGTCGCACGGACTCCATCCGTGCCACGGGAGCAAAGGCGTCGTTGAAGTCGACCCCCTCCTGCTGCACGAAACCTCGTGCCACCAAGCGAGCCTTGTGCTTGACGATGGCACCGGCTTCATCCCTCTTCAGCTTGTACACCCACTTAAGGGTGATCGCGCGGTGACCACGAGGAAGGTCAGCAACCTCCCAGGTGCGGTTCTTCTCAACCGCATCCATCTCCAACTGCATCGCGGCGCGCCATGCCGCGTGTCTCTCGGCCTCTGCAAACGACCGAGGCTCGCCGTCGTCACACGCAAGGTGCAACTGCGCCTCCAGGTCGTGAGGCACCGGTCCCGACACCAGTTGGTCGCCGAGAAGGTTCTCCATTGTACGGTATCGCAACGACTCGCCGTCATGGTACGCGTCGATGCGCTCCTCGTCGTGAGAGAGCGGAGTAGCGAGCTCAACCGGGCCTGCTCGACACGAGCTGGTGGTGGAGTAAACGTGCCCGGAGTGGTGCCTGTCGGTGCTGGAGTGCGTGGCGTTGCTGGCTGTGATGGAGCCGGCGAAGAACTCATCGCAGCCGAGGTCCTGGCTGGAGAGCGTGGTGCTGTCGGAGTAGCAGGCGCCGGGGTCGGTGGAGGCTTGGGGACGGGGGTAGACGCGCTCGCCGAAGAAGAGCCGCCTACTGCCCTAGCTCCCTCGAAGTGGACGTACTCGACAGTGAAGTCGTCGTACGTCGGAGCCGAGCCGTCGTCCACCGCCTTGTCCCACGCCCATCCTTGCCCTTCGTCGAACACAACGTCACGCGCTGTGTGCACACGCTGTGTCTTCGGGTCGAGGATGCGGTAGGCCTTCGAGCCCTCCGCGTAGCCGATGAACACTCCTGGAGTGCTCCTGTCGTCGAGCTTGCTGATGTGGCCAAGTTCCTTGGCGAACGCGAGGCAGCCGAAGACTCGCAAGTGGGAGATCGCCGGCTTGCGTCCATGCCAAGCCTCGTACGGCGTCCTACCGTCGAGCGCCTTGGTAGGCGAGCGGTTGAGGATGTAGACGGCTGTCACCACCGCCTCTCCCCAGAAGACAACCAGCATCCCCCTCTGCTTGAGGAGGGCCCGAGCCATCCCCACAACCGTCTGGTTGCGCCGCTCGACGATGCCGTTCTGCTGCGGGCTGTACGGCGCGTAGCGGCGTTGAATGTCCTCGTCAGCACAGTACGACGCGAATTCAGCCGCTGTTGTCGGTGCGCAGCACGCGCAGCTTGCGGCCGCACTCTGCCTCCGCAGCAGCCTGCGTGCGCCTGATGGCGTCCGCAGCCTCTCCCTTGCTGCGGAGGACCATCACCCACATGTAGCGGGAGAGGTCGTCGACGAGCAGCAGGAAGTAGCGTCGTCCTCCCGGTGTGGCCGGTGTCACCGGGCCACACAAGTCCCCGTGCATAAGCTCGAGCCTCTCCTTGGCTCGAAAGCTAGCCCGCTGTGGAAAGGGGAGTCGCCTCTGCTTCGTCAACACGCAGACGTCGCAGAGCTGCTCCACATGGTCGAGGCACGACAGGCCTCGCACCATCTCCGTGGCACTGAGCCGCTTCAGGGCCTCAAAGTGAAGGTGCCCGAAATGCTCGTGCCACTGCCACGTTTCGTCGTCCCGACGAGCAGCGAGGCAGAGGGGTTGTGCCACCTGCACGTTAAGGACGTAGAGTCGATTTGCGCTTCTGGATACCTTGGCAAGAAGGCGACGACGACGATCCCAAATCCTCATGACTCCGTCCTCAACCACCACGCACGAACCGTTCTCATCCAGCTATCCCAAGCTGATGATGGAGTTCCTCAACGCGGGGATGTAGTAGACTCCGGTGAGCAGCCTGTGCTCACCAGACACGGTGGTGAAGATGGCGGAGCTGACGCCCTTGATCTCCACGTCGGAGGCATCCCCAAACTTGACGGAGCCTCGGACGCTAGAGTTAAGCTCGGTGAAGAACTCCCGTCGGCCGGTCATGTGATGGGTGGCACCGGTGTCGAGGCACCACTCGTCAGTCTTGTCGTTGCCGGAGCTGTCGCCGAGGAGGGCGTGTGCTTTTGGCTCGTCGAGGTGGAGAGCCGCTGCGGCCGGTGTCGCTGGAGGTAGCTCAATGCTTGCATGTGCCATGAACAGAGCCGGCTCCTCCGCCTGTGCGACGCGGGCCTGGCCGCGTCATGGCTGTCGGCAGTCCTTGGCCCAATGGCCGAGCTGGCCGCAGTTGCGGCAGGTGTCGTCTCGTGCCGGCTTGTGCCTGTCGGCGGCGACGCCCTGGGCGCCTCCGCGGGCATCACCCTCGGCACGTCCACGCGCCCAGGCCTGGGCGTCTCTGCGCGCCTTGCGTGGCTTGCCACGCTTGCGGCCGCCTGTCGCGGAAGAAGGCTCCCCCTTCTTCCGATCACCTGGGCTGGCAAGCCACTGCTCCCGAGTGAGAAGGAGCTTCCCGCCAGTGGTGATGGGCCCCGAGAGAGACTGTGGCTCATCGCTGTCGACGACCTTGAGGCGACCTATCGCCTCCTCGATCGACATCGTGGAGAGATCCAGCAGGGACTCGATCGAGCGAGCCATCTACTTGTACTTCTCGGAGACGCAGAGAAAGAGCTTTTCGACAGCTCTCTCCTCGCTGTAGGTGTCATCGCCGAACTGCATCATCTTCTGCAACAGAGTGTTGAGACGGTGAGCAAAGTCATCAACGTCCTCACCTGGCTTGAAGGCCAGGTTCTCCCACTCCTTGCGAAGTGCCTACAGTGTGGACTTGTGAGTGCGGTCGCTGCCGATGCGTGCCGCAGCGATGGCGTCCCAAGCCTCCTTGGCAGTCCGCTTGTTGGTAAGCGAGAACTGCATCTCAGGCGGGACTGCAGCGATGAGGGCATCCAGTGCCCGTCGATCTAGGTCGTAGTCTGATGGATAAGTCTCATGTGTGGCTGTTCTTTGTGGGGCTGTGTGGC
This sequence comes from Miscanthus floridulus, assembly GCF_019320115.1. Taxonomy (NCBI): domain Eukaryota; kingdom Viridiplantae; phylum Streptophyta; class Magnoliopsida; order Poales; family Poaceae; genus Miscanthus; species Miscanthus floridulus. The sequence continues at coordinate 29,916,155 of NC_089591.1, read as the reverse complement.
CCACATGGTCCTTGTGGCTGTTTTTCTGTTTTTAGGACAGCATCTTAGACTAGAGGACAACATCTTAGAGGACAGCATCTTAAACTAGAGGACAACATCTTAGCTAGGACAGCATATTAGCATCTTAGACTAGCACCTTAGACTAGCATCTTGGCATATGCTTGGCTGGCTAGCAGCCTATGAATATGTAACCCCAACCCCTTAGGTTGGTATGGCATTTGTGTGAGTTTGTGTGAGAAATAGACAAGAAAATTGCCCCAACTCCTAGTGTCATCCTCTCTCGATGAGAGTAAGAATTCTCCTACTACCAAGAGTGAGAATTCAGCGACTAACAATTGGTATCAGAGACGTATTATCCTGTTGCCTGAGCATCTCTTGCTCATCTTCTCTCCCAGCCCCACAACAGCTCCAGCTGTTGGCAGCAGCAGCTCCTCCGGCCGCTCCTGTTCACTCCTCTCACAGCTCGTCTGAAACAGCCCTCTCCCCACGCAGCAGCCCCCCGGTAGCGCGTCATGTCCGCAGGGCAGTCTCAGCGCTCGGTCGCCTCGAGCACGCGGCGTCGGCAGGAGGCCGAACTTGCCACGGCAGAGGAACGCAAGCGAGCGGCGGCAAGGGCGTCGAGGCTGGCAGCGGCGGAGGTGGCAGCAGCCAGAGCGGAGGCGGAAGCAGCGGCGGCGGCGGATGCAGTGCGTGCGGCGGCAGCGGAGGTCGAGTTTCTGCATGGCAGCGTCAGCAGCTCCGTTTGTGCTGACGACAGTGCTGACGCGGACCTCGAGCTGCTAAAGAGGGAGGCAGCGCGAGCGCGGGCGGCGCAGTGGGCAGCCGCGCACGCCCACGAGCGTGGCGGCAGCCCAGACAGGCGCGACGCGCTGGCGGCGCTCCTAGTGGAGGCGCGCACGGCGATGGCGCTCCCTGGGCCAGCCGCGCACGTCCACGAGCGTGGCGGCAGCCCAGATAGGCGCGGACGCGCTGGCGGCGCTCCTGGTGGAGGCGCGCACGGCGGTGGCGCTCCTGTGGCAAGCCGCGCACGTCCACGAGCGTGGCGGCAGCCCAGACAGGCGCGGACCCGCTGGCGGCGCTCCTGGAGGAGGCACGCACGACGGTGGCGCTCCTGGAGGAGGCACGCACGGCAACGGTGGCGGATGGGTCGATGGAGATCGCGGCCTTCACAGGCAGCGTGGCTCTCTCCCCGGATCGGTACCGTGGTTACCACGGGTTCCAGGCTGTTGTCAGGGACGTCGGCCCCGGCGGTGGGTGGCTTACCCTCACCAAGACCAACTACGTCGAGTGGGCTGCGGTGATGAGGGTAAAGCTCCAGGTGCGGCACATGTGGGAGGCAGTCCGGTATGGCGACGTCGAGTACGACCTAGATCGACGGGCACTGGATGCTCTCATCGTTGTAGTGCCGCCCGAGATGCAGTTCTCGCTTACCAGCAAGCGGACTGCCAAGGAGGCTTGGGACGTCATCGCTGCGGCACGCATCGGCAGCGACCGCGCCCGCAAGTCCACACTGCAGGCACTTCGCAAGGAGTGGGAGAACCTGGCCTTCAAGCCAGGTGAGGACGTTGATAACTTTGCTCTCCGTCTCAAAACTGTTGCAGAAGATGGTGCAGTTCGGCGACGACACCTACGGCGAGGAGAGAGCTATCGAAAAGCTCTTCCGCTGTGTCCCCGAGAAGTACAAGCAGATGGCTCGCTCGATCGAGTCTCTGCTGGATCTCTCCACGTTGTCGATCGAGGAGGCGATAGGTAGCCTCAAGGTTGTCGACAGCGATGAGCCACAGTCCCTCTCGGAGCCCATCACCACTGGCGGGAAGCTCCTTCTCACTCGGGAGCAGTGGCTTGCCAGCCAAGGTGACCGGAGGAAGGGGGAGCCTTCTTCCACGACAGGCGGTTGCAGGCGTGGCAAGCTGCGCAAGGTGCGCAGAGACGCCCAGGCCGGAGCGCGAGGACGTGCCGAGGGTGATGCCCGCGGAGGCGCCCAGGGCGGCGCCGCCGGCAGGCACAAGCCGGCACGAGACGACACCTGCCGCAACTGCGGCCAGCTTGGCCATTGGGCCACGGACTGTCGACAGCCACGACGTGGCCAGGCCCACGTCGCACAGGCGGAGGAGGAGCCGGCTCTGTTCATGGCACATGCCAGCATCGAGCTACCTCCAGCGGCACCGGCCGCAGCGGCTCTCCTCCACCTTGACGAGCCAAAAGCACACGCCCTCCTCGGCGATAGCTCCGGCAACGACAAGACTGACGGGTGGTGCCTCGACACCGGCGCCACCCATCACATGACCGGTCGACGGGAGTTCTTCACCGAGCTTGACTCTAGCGTCCGAGGCTCCGTCAAGTTTGGGGATGCCTCCGGCGTGGAGATCAAGGGCGTCGGCTCCATCATCTTCACCGCCGTGTCTGGTGAGCACAGGCTGCTCACCGGAGTCGACTACATCCCCGCGTTGAGGAACTCCATCATCAGCTTGGGACAGCTGGATGAGAACGGTTCGCGCGTGGTGGTTGAGAATGGAGTCATGAGGATTTGGGATCGCCGTCGTCGCCTTCTTGCCAAGGTATCCAGAAGCGCAAATCGACTCTACGTCCTTAACGTGCAGGTGCACAACCCCTCTGTCTCGCTGCTCGTCGGGACGACGAGGCGTGGCAGTGGCACGAGCGTTTCGGGCACCTTGAGGCCCTGAAGCGGCTCAGTGCCATGGAGATGGTGCAAGGCCTGCCGTGCCTCGACCATGTGGAGCAGCTGTGCGACGTCTGCGTGTTGACGAAGCAGAGGCGACTCCCCTTTCCCCAGCGGGCGAGCTTTCGAGCCAAGGAGAGGCTCGAGCTCGTGCACGGGGACTTGTGTGGCCTGGTGACACCGGCCACACCGGGAGGACGACGCTACTTCCTGCTGCTCGTCGACGACTTCTCCTGCTACATGTGGGTGATGGTTCTCGGCAGCAAGGGAGAGGCTGCGGACGCCATCAGGCGCGCAGGCTGCTGCGGAGGCGGAGTGCGGCCGCAAGCTGCGCGTGCTGCGCACCGACAACGGCGGCTGAATTCGCGTCGTACTGCGCTGATGAGGGCATTCAGCGCCACTCCGCGCCGTACAGCCCGCAGCAGAACGGCGTCGTCGAGCGGCGCAACCAGACGGTTGTGGGGATGGCTCGGGCCCTTCTCAAGCAGAGGGGGATGCCGGCTGTCTTCTTGGGAGAGGCGGTGGTGTCGGCCGTCTACATTCTCAACCGCTCGCCTACCAAGGCGCTCGACGGCAGGACGCCGTACGAGGCTTGGCATGGGCGCAAGCCGGCGGTCTCCCACTTGCGGGTCTTCGGCTGCCTCGCGTTCGCAAGGAGCTTGGCCACATCAGCAAGCTCGACGACAGGAGCACTCCGGGAGTGTTCATCAGCTATGCGGAGGGCTCGAAGGCCTACCGCATCCTCGACCCGAAGACACAGCGTGTGCGCACGGCGCGCGACGTTGTGTTCGACGAAGGGCAAGGATGGGTGTGGGACAAGGCGGTGGACGATGGCTCGGCTCCGACGTACGACGACTTCACTGTCGAGTACGTCCACTTCGAGGGAGCTGGGGGAGTAGGCAGCCCTTCTTCGGTGAGCGCGTCTACCCCAGTCCCCGAGGCTCCACCGACCCCGGCGCCTGCTACTCCGACAGCACCACGCTCTCCAGCCAGGACCTCGGCTGCGATGAGTTCTTCGCCGGCTCCACCACAGCCGGCAACGCCACGCACTCTAGCATCGATAGGCACCTCTCCGGGCACGTCTACTCCAGCACGTGTCGAGCACAACCCGGTTGAGCTCGCTACTCCGCTCTCTCACGACGAGGAGCGCATCGACGCGTACCACGACGGCGAGCCATTGCGGTACCATACGATGGAGAACCTTCTCGGCGACCAGCCGGTGCCGGGATCGGTGCCTCACGACCTGGAGGCGCAGTTGCACCTTGCGTGTGACAACGGCGAGCCTCGGTCGTATGCAGAGGCCGAGAGACACGCGGCATGGCGCGCCGCGATGCAGTTGGAGATGGATGCGGTTGAGAAGAACCGCACCTGGGAGCTTGCTGACCTTCCTCGTGGTCACCGCGCGATCACCCTTAAGTGGGTGTACAAGCTGAAGAGGGATGAAGCCGGCGCCATCGTCAAGCACAAGGCTCACTTGGTGGCACGAGGTTTCGTGCAGCAGGAGGGGGTCGACTTCGACGACGCCTTTGCTCCCGTGGCACGGATGGAGTCCGTGCGACTCCTTGCGCTAGCTGCCCTGGAGGGCTGGCGTGTTCATCACATGGACGTCAAGTCGGCGTTCCTTAACGGCGACTTGAAGGAGGAGGTCTACGTGCACCAGCCGCCGGGATTTGCGATCCCCGGCAAGGAGGGCAAGGTACTTCGCCTGCGCAAGGCCCCCTATGGCTTGCGGCAGGCACCGAGGGCGTGGAATGCCAAGTTGGATTCCACGCTAAAGGGGATGGGCTTCGAGCAAAGCCCGCACGAGGCGGCCATCTACCGACGGGGCAATGGAGGAAATGCCCTGCTGGTGGGTGTCTACGTCGACGACTTGGTGATCACCGGCACCAAGGATGCGGAGGTGGCAGCATTCAAGGAAGAGATGAAGGCCACCTTCCAGATGAGTGAACTGGGGCCTCTCTCCTTCTACCTGGGAATCGAGGTGCACCAGGATGACTCTGGGATCACGCTTCGACAGACCGCCTATGCCAAGTGCGTCGTTGAGCTAGCTGGGCTCACCGACTGCAACCCAGCTCTCACTCCGATGGAGGAGAGGCTGAAGCTGAGCCGCGACAGCAGGACGGAGGAGGTGGACGCTACGTAGTACCGGCGTCTTGTGGGGAGCCTTCGCTACCTCGCCCACACACGGCCGGACTTGGCATTCTCTGTCGGCTACGTTAGTCGGTTCATGCAGCGACCGACGACGGAGCACCAGCAGGCTGTGAAGAGGATCATCCGCTACGTTGCGGGGACTCTCGACCACGACCTCTACTACCCGAGGTGCCCTGGGGCGGCACACTTCGTCGGGTACAGCGACAGCGACCACGCCGGCGACATCGACACCAGCAAGAGCACGAGCGGGATCCTCTTCTTCCTCGGCAAGTGCCTCGTTAGCTGGCAGTCGGTCAAGCAGCAGGTGGTGGCCCTGTCCAGCTGCGAGGCCAAGTACATAGCGGCCTCCACCGCTTCGGCTCAAGCGCTGTGGCTCGCTCGACTGCTTGGTGATCTCCTCGGCAGAGACACTAGAGCGGTGGAGCTCAAGGTGGACAGCAAGTCCGCTCTGGCCCTAGCAAAGAACCCCGTGTTCCACGAACGCAGCAAGCACATCTGGGTGAGGTACCACTTCATCCGAGGCTGTTTGGAGGAAGGGAGCATCAAGGCGAGCTACATCAACACTAAGGACCAGCTTGCGGACCTGCTCACCAAGCCCCTTGGGAGGATCAAGTTCCTTGAGCTCTGCTCCAGGGCCGGGATGGTTCAACTCTCTCACAAGACGACGCACAAGACTTAGGGGGAGAATGATGGATAAATCTCATGTGTGGTTGGTTTTTGTGGGGCTGTGTGGCTCACATGGTCCTTGTGGCTGTTTTTTCTGTTTTTAGGACAGCATCTTAGACTAGAGGACAACATCTTAGAGGACAACATCTTAGACTAGAGGACAACATCTTACCTAGGACAACATATTAGCATCTTAGACTAGCATCTTGGCATATGCTTGGCTGGCTAGCAGCCTATAAATATATAACCCCAACCCCTCAGGTTGGTATGGCATTTGTGTGAGTTTGTGTGAGAAATAGACAAGAAAATTGCCCCAACTCCTATTGTCATCCTCTCTCGATGAGAGTAAAAATTCTCCTACTACCAAGAGTGAGAATTCAGCGACTAACATAGTCGACGTCACCGTATCGGACTGCCTCCCACATGTGTCGCACCTGGAGCTTTACCCTCATCACCGCAGCCCACTCGACGTAGTTGGTCTTGGTGAGGATAGGGCTACCCACCGCCGGGACCGACGTCCCTGACAACAGCCTGGAGCCCGTGGTAACCACGGTACCGATCCGGGGAGAAAGCCACGCTGCCTATGAAGGCCGTGCTCTCCATTGACCTGTCGGTACCGATCCGGGGAGCGAGAGCCACGCTGCCTGTGAAGGCCGCGCTCTCCATCGACCCGTCCGCCACCGTTGCCGTGCGCGCCTCCTCCAGGAGCGCCGGTGCGTCCCGCGCCTGTCTGGGCTGTCGCCGCGCTCGTGGGCGTGCGTGGCTGCCGCAGGAGCACACCGCCAGCGTGTCCGCGCCTGTCTGTGCTGCCGCCACGCTCGTGGGCGTGCGCGGCTGCCCACTGCGCCGCCCGCGCTCGTCGCTGCCTCCCTCTCTAGCAGCTCGAGGTCCGCGTCGGCGGTGTCGTCAGCGGAAATGGAGCTGCCGATGCTGCCGCGCAGAGCCTCGACCTCCGCTTGCCGCCGGCACGCGCTGCATTCGCCGCCGCCGCTGCTTCCGCCTCCGCTCTGGCTGCTGTCAGCCTCGACACCCTTGCCGCCGCCGCTCGCTCGCGTTCCTCTTCCGCGGCTAGTTCGGCCTCCTGCCGACGCCGCGTGCTCGAGGCGACCGAGCGCTGAGATTGCCCTGCGGACATGACGCCCTACCAGGGGGCTGCTGCGTGGGGAGAGGGCTGGGTCTGCGCGGGGGAGGAGTGAGCAGGAGCGGCCGGAGCTGCTGCTCGCAGCTGGGGCTGTTGTGTGGCTGGGAGAGGAGATGAGCAGGAGATGCTTAGGCTACAGGATAGTACGGCTCCGATACCACTTGTTAGTCGTTGGATTCTCACTCTTGGAAGTAGCAGATTTCTTACTCTCATCGAGAGAGGATGACACTAGGAGTTGGGACAATTTTTTGGTTTATTTCTCAATGCCATACCAACCTGAGGGGTTGGGGATACATATTTATAGGCTGCTAGCCTGCCAAGCATATGCCAAGATGCTGTCCTTTAGATGTTAGTCTAAGATGCTGTCCTCTCTAAGATGTTGTCCTATGCTGTCCTAAAAACACAAAGACCACAACAGCCCCACAAAGACCACAGTAGCCAGACTTATCCATCAGATTCTACTTGGGAAGATATTGATGACTTCATGGAGCGCTATCCAGCATTCTAGCTCGCGGACGAGCTGTTTGTTGGGGAGGAGGGAAGTGTTATAGACGCCTTTGTAGGGCGTCAGTATAGGCGCCGGCCCAGGCCCAGCCGTGGCTAAGGGGCTCGGCTGATTAAGTTAGGAGAGTAAAGGGAGGAAATTTAGGAAATCTATATTTAGGAAATCTATTTTGGGTTGTTAGTACTGCACCTATTATATAAAGGGCACTTAGAGATTGTAATAGGACTTATCGAAGAAGGAATAAACCTCCCAAGGTGGGCGGATTACCTTCGACGGTGGCTGCGAGCGATTCTGCCGCTGCCGCCGGCGAACCTCCCGCTGCACCACTTCCTCGCTATCCCTTGCGCTCCAATTCTCAATCCAGCCTTCTACTCCACTCTCCCCTGTGATCTCCCCATCGTACCCGTCCACGCCGTAACAAGAAAGGACTTCTGTCTTAAGGACAGATTCTCTATAGCCTGGGGATAATGCAGCAGAACCAATGATGGCATGCCAGAGAGGCCAAATTAAATTAAACTGTGTTGTGCCGATTGAACTAATGTCACAAATATAGGGCAAGGGTTGCTTTGGTTTCTAGGCGAGTCTGTTTTCTTACAACCCAGGGGTGACTGTGAATTGTGGTGTTGTATGAGGTTCTTCCACTTTTTTTATTCTTTGAATAATGATGCGCAGCCCTCCTGCGTGTTTGAGAAAAAACATGTCACAGATATGCTTGATTTAATGTAAATGAACTGTTGATCTACAGATGGATTTATAGTAACGCTGCGGCAATAGCTAGCTATAAGTAACAGAAAACTGTAGTTCCTTGAGCTCGAAAATCGCTAAGGAGCACAATTGATTTCAGGCTCGGGCTCAGGAATGGCTATTTTCTTCAGAAGGACAGTGGCATGTTGTTGAATGTGCAAGGGCTGCCCGTCTAATTATGGTACAGTTATTATGAGTGCAAACGCAGTGTTATTATGACATTGCTATTTTGGGTTTATGTTACTGGATTTCTATTCAACTGCTCATATCTATATTATGTTAGGTTTTCTTGGACAGCAGACATGCAAATATCGACATGGATATTATTAAGGTGGTGTTTCTGTTATCACATTGTTTAGACTTGAGAGATTGCCAAAGGCTCCTATATTAATACGATCCCTGTCCTGATATTATTATTTTGCTATTTCCAGAAGGATTTATCTCCCCTTGTTAAGGATTTAGAACCTGGAAATCCTGAAGAGGAGGCCCCTATACCGTATGTCTTAGTGCTTTCTAACTGGACATTCATCACCTTTTGTTACTAAAAAGTTGGCATTTGCAATGTTCAGACCATAATGAAAATTCAACAAATTATTAAACCACGCTCTTAAGAGTTAAGAGTTTGTAGTTTGAGCAAATACGGGTACTATCCAAGGACTACGATAAGGTTTTAACTTTGATTATTAGGATTAACAGTTGCATAGTTTGAATGGAGGTCTGTAGATGCTAAATCAGTTTGGTTTGTCTATACATATTTTTTTTTTGTAAAGATAGGAACTGAACTAGCTCAGTTGGTGGGAACTGAACCCTTTCGAAAGAAGTTGCTTTTCAATTTCTTGTTTTTTTTTGCAGTGCCACCTAGTTCCTTGTAGGTTGGTTGAGCTTTTTTTTTTGTAGAATACGCAGGAGAGCTGTGTATCATTGCATTAAGGGGAAACGAATAAATTAAAGCACACCCACCACACTCACACAAACAAACTTGTACCGGAAACAACAGTGCCTTTTACACCAAACCACGACAACCGGACCCAACAAACACCAGCATCTTATTATCTATTAGTGGCCTCTAGATGGGCAAGACCTCTAGTGCCTGCAAGGCCCCATAGGTGTGGCTCTTCAAGGATTTGCCTAACAACAAGCTGGATGCTAGGGTGGTTACCATTGAAAACATAATCAATCTGCACACCTGTTATGTGCAGCAAGCCAAAGGAAGAACTGACATTTTTTAGGTGCCCAAGTCCAAGTTAACTCACAAGGTTCAAAAGAAATTGACCTGATAAGCAATGCTTTGTAGGCCGACTTTGTTGAATAGAGATTCAAAGAACATGAGAAACGCCAATGGCTGATCAAGTGTATTAGGATGAAGTTGGACTTCCAATAATAAATCCTAGACCTCCAAATATTTAGCAAGAGCCGTAGCTGATAAAGCCCCCTGAATATCTAGCACCCAGCTTATTTTTATATATTTTAGGAAAAATATATACTATTATAACACCATCTGCTATTTGTTAATACCGCATGCCCCCAGTTCTGCTGCTTACATCCCCCCTTCTTTTGTTCACATTTGCCCATTACGACTCCCCATAGTCTAATTGGATGTTATATTAGGGTCTTCTCACATACTCTAGTGGTAATTGAGTTTTCCCTATGTTATGGAGACTTGAAAGGATGGAATATACCCAAAGACTTAGCCTTAGATAGGAGTGCTTGGAAGATAGCTATTCACGTGCCTGAACCTTGATTGCTTCTGATGGGTTTCAACTCTAGCCTACCCCAACTTGTTTGGGACTTAAAGGCTTTGTTGTTGTTGTATGGACTCGGGACTCCTTCGTTGGCCACCAGTATAGGCGCCGGCCTGGGCGTCCACAAGGACCCAACTGTGGCTAAGGCCCGGGTTGGTTAGGAAAGGCAGAAGGGAGGACTTTTAGGAGATTGATTGGCTTTTGTTAGGAAAGTGCACCTGAGATATAAAGGGCACCTTAGATTGATTTGTAATCATCGAAGAAGGAAATGAACGTACATTAGGCGGGTGGGGTTTAACCCGTCGACGGTTGCTGCGAGCAGTTCTGCCGTAGCCGCCGGCGACCAACCTCCACTGCCGTTGCCTCGCTATCCTCTGCGTTCCTATTCTCAATCCCAGCTGCTCCTCCGATCTCACCTACGCTCTCCACGTCGCCCACGCCATATCACCCTATTGCCATTTTATGAAAGATTTTGATTTCAACTTCAAATACTGTTAAATAATGGCATTCTGCATATTCTCGGCATAGGAGTCAATTTGACATGCCATACAAAGCCAGCCAATTACATAATCACTAAAGTATATTTGATATAATGGTAGATATGCATGCACAATCATTTTAGGTGAACATTGCATAGGCATGGATCATACATCGATGCATTGCATAGGCATGGATCATACATCGATGCTAAATAGTAGATAGGGCATTTCCAAACTCTAATACGCCCTACATTTTGAAATGGAGGGTGTATCCACAATTAGGGAACACCTCACACCCAATTAGGGGGGGGGGGGGGAGGGGGGGTGGCGCTTGGATTTCATATATATAGTCAAGTACAACTTGGAATACAAGTATACATGTGTTAGACTATACATATCTGTAATACTTTTATGTCAACTTTAAAGAATAAGCTAGAAGAGAGAAGACCAGAAAGTCATAGAAATAATTATTTCTATGATTCAAAAGCATGAAAATGAGGATATCACATATAGTTTGTCATAAGTATAACTCTGAATTTAACAGTTAGATATTGTGAACTAATAAATTTGGCAAATAATTGTTTTTGTAGAATAACAGAGATTGAAGGGAAAACACCACACACCCAACGTGGGGGGGTGACCTTGATATATATAGCCAATACATGGCAGGTTACATGCAATACATGGCAGGTGCTAATCATACTAAATATAGACTTGCCTAATATACACTTTCCTAATGTACATATCTATCAGCCGCCCTCAGTCGAAGCGTCAGGATTCCGGATGCACAGACTGGACCGAAAATCCTCAAAGAGCTGAATCGGCAGCCCCTTTGTCATGATATCAGCGAACTGATACTTGGACGGCACATGGAGAACGCGAACCTCGCCGAGAGCCACCTTCTCACGGACGAAATGGATGTCGATCTCAATGTGCTTGTACGGCGGTGGTGGACCGGGTTGGCTGTCATATAGACAGCGCTGACGTTGTCACAGTAGACAACTGTGGCGACCTTCAATGGAACGTGAAGTTCCTGAAGAAGCTGTCGAAGCCAACAGCACTCTGCGACCACGTGAGCAACAGCCCGGTACTCGGCCTCCGCACTGGACCGGGACACCGTGGTTTGCCGTTTGGACGACCAGGACACCAAGCTGTCGCCGAGGAAGACGTAGAAGCCTGAAGTGGAGCGGCGGGAGTCGGGGCACCCTGCCCAGTCAGCGTCGGAGTAGGCAATCAACTTGTCGATAGGCCCAGTACCGATGTGGAGGCCAGCCGACAGTGTGCCCTTCACATACCGAAGTATGCGCTTGATCAGCGCAAGGTGAGCTTCGCACGGATCATGCATGAAGAGGCACACCTGCTGCACAGCGTACGCCAGGTCGGGGCGAGTGAGCGTCAAGTACTGAAGTGAGCCGGCGAGACTTCGGTACGTGGCGGGGTCGTCGACGGGAGCGCCCTCCGTGGCAGAGAGCTTGGCACGAGAGTCGATAGGCGTCGATGTCAAGTGACATTCGGCCATGCCCGCCTTCTGAAGAAGATCCACCGCGTACTGCCTTTGGCTGAGAAAGAGCCCGTCGGAGGAGCGAGTGACGGAGATCCCCAGGAAGTGATGGAGCTCCCCAAGGTCCGTCATGGCAAACTCAGAGTGAAGGCGACCGATGATGCGGTGGAGCAGAGCATCCGAGGAAGCCGTGAGGACGATGTCGTCGACGTACAGCAGCAAGTAGACACTGGCGCCGCCCTCAGTGTAGACGAAGAGGGAGGTGTCAGTGGCAGAAGCAACGAAGCCGAGCTGTCGAACGTACGTGGCGAAGCGCTGGTGCCACGCCCGCGGGGCCTGCTTGAGGCCGTAGAGGGAGCGCTGAAGAAGACAGACGGCGTCGGGACGCGCCGGGTCGACGAAGCCGGGGGGCTGCTGACAGTAGATCGTCTCGTGCAGGTGACCGTGAAGAAAGGCATTCTTCACGTCCAGCTGGTGGATGGGCCACTGACGGGAAGCGGCGATGCTGAGGACGACCCGAATGGTGGCAGGCTTGACGACGGGGCTGAACGTCTCGTCGTAGTCGATGCCGTGGCGCTGGGTGAAGCCGCGAACGACCTAGCGAGCCTTGTGACGAGCCAGGGTGCCATCGGAGTGGAACTTGTGCTGGAAGATCCACTTGCCTGTCACCACGTTGGCACCTGGGGGCCGGGAAACGAGTCGCCACGTGTCGTTGTCGATGAGAGCCTTGTACTCCTCAGCCATGGCCGCGCGCCACTGGGGGTCGGCAAGGGCCCCTCTGTAGTCGCGGGGAATGGGTGAGGCAGTGGAGGCGGCGGCGACGTGAGCAGATGATGGGAAGCCGTAACGATCAACAGGCTTCAGCGAGCCTGTCTGGAGGCGTGTCACAGGTCGGCTCGAGGTAGGAGGTGGCGGAGAGGCCGCCACAACTGGAGCAGGAGCCGGCTGTTCTGGAACAGCGGGCGCCGGCGGGGGCACCTCCACGACTGGTGCAAACAGTGGTGCAGGAGCCGGCTCAGCAGCCGGTGCGGGAGCACCAACACGCCGCCGAACGTAGACTCATAGAGGTGGACCGGTCGGAGCAGGAGTAGCCGTGCCAGGAGTAAGGACCGGGCCAATCTGTAGGATGGCGGGGTCCTCAGCGAGCTCCTCCAGTTGAGCTCGGCGTCGCGGCTGCTCAGCGGCGACTGGCGACGGAGCGACCGCAGGTGCACCATGGTGGCAGTGTGGTGCACTGGCGCGGCAGGACCTGGAAGAAGAAAATCCAGAGAGCTTGGGGGCTCACTGGTGGGGTCAGTGCTGAACGGAAAGTGAGTCTCGTCGAAGACAACATGACGGGAGATGATAATCCGTCTAGTAGTGAGGTCGAGACACTGATAACCCTTGTGAGAGGAGGGGTATCCGAGAAAGACACAGGCTGTGGAGCGAGGGGCCAGCTTGTGTTTGGAAGTGGCGGTGAGGTTGGGATAGCAGAGGCAACCGAAGACACGAAGAATAGTGTAGTCTGGGGACTGCTTGAAGAGTTGCTCATAGGGAACTCTATGGTGAATGGCTGAGCAGGGGCGCCTGTTGAGGAGATATGTGGCTGTAGCTAGCGCCTCTGCCCAATATTTGGGTGGCATGTGGGCGTGGATGAGCAGCGTGCGACATATGTTGTTCAGAGAACGGATGATACGTTCAGCCTTGCCGTTTTGAGGGGAGGTGTAAGGGCAGGAGAGGCGTAAGTGAATGCCGCTAGAGGCGAAGAAGGTGGCGAGGGCATTGTTGACGAATTCAGTGCCATTGTCGGCCTGAACAGCCTTGACAGGAAGGCTGAACTGTGTGTGGACGAAGGCGCAGAACTGAGTGATGTGAGTAGCTACCTCGGACTTGTGGACTAGGGGGAAGGTCCAGCAAAAGTGGGTGAAGTCATTGAGGATGACAAGGTAGTACTGTGCACCAGAAATACTAGCGACCGGGGATGTCCAAACATCACAGTGTATAAGCTCAAAAGGTAAAGAGGAAACTGAACTGGAATTGCCAAAAGGCAGCCGCACATGCTTGCCAAGTTGACATGAGTGACAGAGTATGAGCTGATTTATTACAGGAAATGGAATTATTTTGTCTAAGCAAATGTAGGGCAGCAGCTGGAATTACCAAATGGAATTACTACTCGGGAGGAGGAAGATGTTAGTTTGGAAGGTCAAGTAGTGCCTAGGAAGGATACCTTTCGATATTTAGGATCAATGCTACAGAGGGACGGGGATATTGATGAAGATGTTAGCCATAGAATCAAAGCAGGGTGGATGAAGTGGCGGCAAGCGTCTGGTGTCCTATGTGACAAAAGGGTACCACAGAAGCTAAAAGGCAAGTTTTATAGGACGGTGATTAGACCTGCTATGTTGTATGGTGCAGAATGTTGGCCTACGAAAAGATGACATGTTCAACAGCTAAGTGTCGCGGAAATGCGTATGTTGCGTTGGATTTGCGGTCATACAAGAAGGGATCGAGTTTGGAACGATGATATACGTGAGAGATTAGGGGTAACGCCAATTGAAGAAAAGCTTGTCCAACACCGGTTGAGATGGTTTGGACATGTGCAACGGAGACCTCTAGATACACCGGTGCATAGTGGAATCCTAAGTTAGGATAGTAACGTGAAGAGAGGAAGAGGAAGACCAAAGTTGACTTGGGTAGAGGCAATAAAAGGAGACTTGAAAGGATGGAATATACCCAAAGACTTAGCCTTAGATAGGAGTGCTTGGAAGACAGCTATTCACGTGCCTGAACCTTGATTGCTTCTGATGGGTTTCAACTCTAGCCTACCCCAACTTGTTTGGGACTTAAAGGCTTTGTTGTTGTTGTTGTTGTTGTAAATGTAGGGCAGCAGCTCCTGGATGACCAAGACGATGATGCCATAGGTCGGTGGAGGTGGCGAGGTTGGCTTGTGGCGTGACAGGGATGGTGTAGAGGCTGTCGGAGCTATTGGAGCGAAGAATCACGCGTCTGGTCTGCAGGTCCTTAACAGAAAAACCAAATGCGTCAAATTCGATAGTGCAATTGTTGTCACGAGTCAATTGGTGAACTGAAAGTAAGTTGCGCACTAGAGAGGGGACAACTAGAACATTGCGAAGCGAGAAGGGAGACGCGTGGCCTGGTAATGTGGAGCTGCCGGAGCAAGAGACAGGAAGATGATGACCGCTGCCAACAGTGATGGATGGGATAGAAGAGGGTTGACGGGAGAGGAGTATACCATCCGAGTTGTGCATGTGGGAGGTGGCGCCGGAGTCCATGACCCAGCTGGAGTTCTGGAGCGCCATCTGGTTCAAGGCGGCGATGAGGCTGGCCTGATCCCACAGTGGAGCGGATGGAGCTGGCGGAGGGGGAGCGAAGACGGTGTGGGCCTGCGGACTGGCACCCATGATGCCCTGGCCGCGCCCGCCCTGGTCACCGTGAGGGGGCCAGCCGCCGGGGCTGTTGCCCTGCTGCCAGCTGCTGCCTGGAGGAGGAACGCCGCCCTGGAAGGCCCATGGGTTGTAGCAGAACCAGGGCCCCATGGGGCGGTTGCCCCCTTGCTGTCCACTGCCGCTGCCCTGCTGCCAGCCAGCGCCGTTGCCTTGGCCGCGCCAGCCGCCCTTGCCTTTCTTGCTGCCCCCAGAGCCCTTGGGAGCAGCGCCAGTGGCCACAGAGGAGGAGGGGCGGCACCTTGGAGAAGTGCAGGTGGAGCCAGAGGCGGCCACCATGGCAGATGCAGCCGTGGTCTTCTCGTCGTTGGCGAGGCGTAACTCTTTGAGGGAGAGCATTTCTCGCGCCCTGGAGAAGGAAGGCAGCGCGGGTTGAGGCCGCGTAGGAGGCTGAGGACGAGTTGGGAGTCCTCGATGGTGTGGCCGACGTCCCGAAGAGCGGCGGCCTTGATCTTGAGGCGCTGGCAGTACTCGTCAATCGTCGAGTCACCCTGTTTCAAGGAGTGAAACTCCTCAAGCAGGAAGACGGCCCGGGGCGTGCGGTTGGAGCGGAAGAGGCCCTCAATCGCCACCCACAACTCGCGGGCGGACTGGTTCTCGTCGGTGATGGCAAGATCAAGAACCGAGTCGTCCACGGTGTTGAGGATCCAGCCGCGGACAGTGCACTCGGCAATGTCCCACGATGGATCAGCAGCCGGAGGAGCTGGCCCGTCGATGTGGGGGCGAAGGCTGAATTTCCCACACAAGGCCTGGAAGAACGAAGCCCACTTGGTGAAGTTGGGATTCTTCATCTCCAGGGTCACCGGAATGTGAGTCTTCACGTTCACGGCGGTGTAGGGGTGGACGACGACGGCCTGTGGCGTTGGTGGTGCAGCAGCGGCTGCGGCCGAGGCATCGGCGTTGGGAGACATCTCGCCACAGGGAGGAGGAGCGCCCAGGAGAGAGGTGGGGAGGAAGGAGGCGGAAGCAGAAGGTCCGGGATCTAATTGATCTCGGTCTCTGATACCATGTAGAATAACAGAGATTGAAGGGAAAACACCACACACCCAACGTGGGGGGGTGACCTTGATATATATAGCCAATACATGGCAGGTTACATGCAATACATGGCAGGTGCTAATCATACTAAATATAGACTTGCCTAATATACACTTTCCTAATGTACATATCTATCAATTTTTCTGTTTAGACTTCAGAGATTGCAATTAATTATCTATGATTCTCACAATTTTGGCACTGGTTTAACAAGAATGAGAAGGCATTGTATGGTAAACAAGTGGAAGTAAATTATGGAAACAGCCAACAGGTGTGAAATATACAAACGAATAACTGGGAGAGAGATGCTTAGTGTCTCTTATTTAGCATTTGAGAACTATGTAACTTCCATTAGCTGACTTTATAGTTGCAGAAGTATATGCCAGAATATCATACTATGGATACTTAAGGGAGATACATGATTGTTCCAGACTGCAACAAATATGCAGTTGCATTTTTACTAAAAAAAATGACATGAAATTCGTTTTGTCGTCTTCATTCAGTGGAATAGCCAGCCACTTTTGCAGATGATATTAGTAAAGCAAACACTTAAGTGCTTGTGTACAATTGTTTGCATGACCAAATTGAATCCCAATGAGCACTGTTGAACCTTTTTTTTTTCTTTAATTGATTTTTTCTTTGAAAATTTAATTGAAATATTTGATCTTGTGGTTATGGTATGCCAGGTTCATGATGGCAGGTGATGGTGTTAAACAAAGACATATTCTGCAAGAGGTATAATTTTCTCTAAAAGCCATTGTTTAGTTTAGCTAATTATGGAGTTGATTAGAAGGGGCTAATTGAATCTTCTTATTGTATTTCCTTCATTTAATTCTACAAGGTGTTGACACATTTTAATAGTCTGACCTTGCAATCTTCAACCATGGCCTCACATGATGTAAATTTAGTTACTCAAAAAGTAGCATCGCTTTGGTCACATTAGGAAGGTTAGAATTTGTTGTGACAAACATTGTAGTATAATAGAAATTAAAAGTCAAAGTCTAGTTTTGGAGACTGTACTGAGTTGAACCATGCTTTATATTTTGAAATGGCGTAGTATATACACCAAAAAATTGCCAAAACTTGAGTCCCTAAACCATGAAACTCCAATCCAAGCCAGTTATGGAATGAATCAGAATATTCAGTGTTTGGGCATCATTAATTGATGACTTGACCCAATTTGGCTTTTTGTTTGAGTCCACTACATTACACTGTCTTGTGTAACCTGCCTCCTGGAAGGATCAATGTTATGTGAGTAGCATACTTGCTAATGTTTGATGTTACTTACCTTGAAGGTTTGAGAAGATAATGACTCCAGTAATGGAGATTAATGTATATAGAGAGCGTCATGGGCCTATAGTAGATGGGCCTTTATACTCTTAACATTTGACATCCCTGTTATTAGTTTTCTAGATGAATAGAAGTGATGCAGCTGCAACTGAGGGCACTTTAAATATCTTGTTGTTTCTTGGGTTTGAACTGCACCTTACTGATTGGTATACTCTGTATGATTCTGGAATTTTCTTTAAATTTCTAAAAGTCACATGGTTCATGTTATGGTGGGCCTCAAGTAGGATGGCTCCTGTTTCTTTGTCCGCTAAGTTTGGGGGTCTTATTTTTATCAAGATATATCTTGTTTTTAAAGTTAAGCTAATTGATTGGATTGCTCTCTATTCTTTTTTCTTCGAACAAACAGGAGAGCTGCATATCATTATTTTAAGAAAAAAAGGAGTCTAGATGACTCATACAACCCCTTAAAGTGCTCTCTATCTATAAGATCTTATTGTTAGGATGCTTTATATAAAGAGGAGTCAATGAGTAAAGGCCACTAAGAGATTACGTGGAACCTCTCCCCCCCCCCCCCCCCCCCCCCCCCCCCTTCCCTTTTCCTTCTTTCTCCTGTGACCTGGGTGCTTCTTTCCTGGCTACTTGTGAGGTCCAGAACCCTGATGCCTGAACAGCCACGTCTCATTCTTTTTACTAACCCTCACAGCCTCAAGGCCATACCATCACAGTTAACTTCTTAGTTGTAATGTCTAATTATAGCTGAGTCGCATACCTGCGTAAGCATAACCTTGTCAGCTGATTTTTTGTGTTGCATTTGGAAGGCAACTTCAGAAATAACTGGTCCAATGGTTGTGGAAGATGTTGTCTATGAAAATGCTGATGGAGACCAAGGTTCCATGTCTGCGAAAATGTTCCGGCGCCTTATTTTTGGAAGAAGTTCTGGTTTAGTGCAATCTGAAGCGTTGCTAATCAGTGATCCTCCCAGTGATGAGATGGACAGAAAGAACAAAAGTGCATCCACAACATCTAAAAAAAGAAGGAACCAGAAAAAGGGTCTGCTCTATTTCTTTTTTTGTGTGTAAATTTTAATGTGCATTTGTGCAAGGTGCTTTGCAGTGCTTGCTTGCCATACTCATTGGTTTAATTGACACTAGTTGATATCCTTGCTCTTAGTACCTTTTGTTGATGTCATGTGTGTGCAGTGTGCACAGTCTAATACTTGTGTTGCAGAGTTTGGTTCTTTTTAAAAATCATATATTCATAATTAAAGTGTTCTGTTTAGCTGATAACGTAGTTTTACATTCCAAATGTTGCTCATTTTCTTAGATTTTATGGAGAGAGCACGCCGTATATCACATATTTCTATATGGCAGATGTGTCACTTCTAGTTCTTATTCATTGCTATGGGTTGTAGCTAAATTTCTGTCTATGTAGTTACTTTGTGAATATTTGTTCAGTTTAACTGCTCACTGGGCTGCTCTACATGCAACCACAGTTGTCTGAAAGCGAATCCATCTATTTGTAGGGGCACGATAGACGTGTGATGTGCGTTAGTCTTTTTTAATCTATTGCTCCCTAGGATCTTCTGAAATTTTTATCAAAGTAATTGTAATGCTTGCCCATAATCTACAGTTGTTGCAGAATCTATATGTGTTCTAACCAGAATTGTAAACACCATCTGATTTACTTGGATAATAGAAAGAATAATAATAAATATCTGGAATGATAAATCCCCTAGTTCTCTTCTTTATTGAATGTTGGAACTACTACTACAGATACCTGATTCTTATTGTTTCAGCACCTGTTGATATCTTATATTCACCCATTCAATAAGCTATTCAAGATTAGGCAGTAAATTACATTTGTTTTTCTTTCATGGTTTTAAAATCAAATTGTTGGTTACTGATATGCAGGATCCAAGAACAGTCTGAGAATTGACCATAGATTTCTTGGTAGCTCATATCACAGCAGTATCATATCTGGGCTTTCTTTAGTTGCATCTTCTCTGAGTGCTGCTGCTTCATCTGGAGAAAAGGTAAGTACTGTGCTATTATTTTCTATGTGAATGATTCAACTTTTAAGAGTATGAAGCTATGAACCCAGATTATTAGGGTTGGTCCCTTAAAGTAGTTGAATGCCATGAATGTTGAATGCCAGCTTTGTTGTGGTACAAGTGGTTCGTAATCTATTGTTATTATAGTGTTCGCAACAATTCTGTATGTTAATTCAATTTGCATTTTGTAGGTCAGCACCACTGTTGTAGGCCTTGGTGCTGGTTGTTTCCCAATGTTTCTCCGTGGATGTCTGCCTTTCGTAGATATTGAGGTAACAGAAAAAAGGGAAAAAAGACTTTCATCTTCATCTATTGATTGAATGAGGTGCTCACACTTCTCAAAATTTGCAGGTGGTTGAGTTGGACCCCTTGGTGGCTGAGCTAGCAAAGAAATATTTTGGCTTTTCAATGGATGAGCAATTGAAGGTTGGTTGCCATACTCCTAGAATAAGAGAAAGCCCATTGACACCTTTGAGTAACTTGGACTTCAACTATTTTCCATTGATGTTTGAAAATTTTCTTCTGTACTGCTTGTTAATTTAAACTTTGACTGGCCAATTGAAAAATTATTTGCCTTTGCCCCTGTTCCAGCAAAGTACCATAAGGGCACAGTGTTCTTCTAATGGCAGACAATAGAAATTTGAATTATTGAATACTATGGAAGATGCCAAAAAGCAATGGCAAGCATTCCGCTGTGAGAGAATGATTAGTATATCATGGGTGCAGCAATTATTGAAAAATGTTGGAGGATTTGCCTACCTTTTACTTTGGAATCTAAAGTATAAAATTTATGTTGTGTACATAATGTTGTACTTGTACATAATATACATGCCAACATGCTAAGTTCCATTGCAAATTATAACATTTTTACTCTGGTCATACAAAAGTGGCATTTTAGGTTACCTGCCAATTAAAACTTGTCATTGGAAGGTGATGGCCAGGTTTGTCTTGAAAAGTAGTATCGTAGTATTACAATTTCATATGTTTTACATATACATGAGAAAGTAACAGTAATTAAACTTAAATTTGAAGACCATATCAATGTCCAAAATGACATTTTGTTGGGACTTCTTACTGTGATCTCAATATGCAATTTGTTAATTTCTAGGCAACATCTAGTGACCGCAATACCATGGAATGATAACTTCATTAGTAAAGCATGACGGATGTTCTGATTTCTTGCATTTATGTCATAATATAAGAAAGGATTAACCTAGTTCAGATTTCAGATGTCCCAATTTTCTTATGATGTGTCCAGTGTTAGTAGCATGAATTATTTTATTTTTCGTTTTGCTTTTATTTTTATCATTGAGTTTCATTGCATTTTACCATTTCTCCCATGTTAGGTGCATTTGGGGGATGGCATCAAGTTCATTGAAGACAGTGTTGCTGCAAATCATTCAGTAAATGGCAGTGCCAGAAATGCAATCAAAATACTTATCCTTGATGTTGATTCATCTGATCTAAGGTATTTGTTTTCCATATCTCCCTCTATCATTTGGATTGCCATTATTTTACCAAACAATTTATTCTAAATAGACTCTGACGTGAAGCTGATGGTTCTTCCCACAGCTCTGGGCTGTCTTGCCCACCAGAAAACTTTGTCGAAGATCCTTTCCTTCTGAAAGCAAAGGAATTCCTTTCGGAGGGCGGCCTTTTTATCATCAATTTAGTTTCGCGGTCATCTTCAGTGAGGGAAATGGTTGTTTCAAGACTTAAAGCGGTGAGATATGTGATGCCCTTATGTTTTGACTGCATAGGACACCTTAGATATCCAAATACTGTACTCACTCCCATTAACTGCAACTTTCTTCTGTAGGTCTTTGAACACCTATACTCACTGCAACTTGAAGAAGACATAAATGAGGTTTTGTTTGCGTCGCCGAGCGAAAGATACCTAGAAATCAATAACCTTGATGCAGGAGCTTACAAATTGCAGGAGTTACTCAAAATTCCGGTGGATGTAGAATCAGATATACAGAAGTTGCAAAAGCTCCAGTAACACCTGATACCGAACACCATCCATTTGCATCCACTAGATTTAGGTGTGTTCAGTTCCGGCCCCAGGAGGGCACACCAAAATTTAGTCCCCCATTTGGCTCGTGGAAGCCAAATTGGGGCCAGCTGTTTTGGCCACCAGAGTTTTCTCCAACTGTGCTATAGAAAAATTTTGGCCTTCCTACAACCAGAGTCTAAAATTTGTCTTGGCCCTGATTGGGCCTAGAACAGGACAGGCTAGAGCGCATCTCAAACTTTTACCCTCCACAATTTAGGCGTGTTTTCCCATATGTTTGCCTTGCCAACTCTGCATGGGCAAAACAGTGCACTGTACATATTTAGAGGATGCGAGTGGAGGAAACAGAATGTGCATCATGTTCTCTGATGGTTTACAAATTTTGTCGAGTATATTGAAGATCAGAATTCAGGCTTGTGTTATGATGGAAGCGTGTTTGGCAGTGGGAGTGTGGGAGTCTGGTGTCGGGTAGGCTCTCGTGACGGGCTGGACGGCAAGGTCACGCCTCGTAAGCATACGCACTGTGACATGTCTCCCGTACTCTGCTGAAGTACGGCGCTGCGGTGCACGAAGCTCTCCCTCCAGGCTCCGCAGCCGCTGGGGACTGGGGTGGCCACCGTGAGAATGACAGACCTTTCACCGACCTTAACAAGTGTGGAAGCCAGGACGGAAACGGAGGCGATGCAAGGTCTTGGGAATGCCTTGGCGTCCGTCGTCGTGCCAGAGACGACTTCTTGCAGGAGGGCGATACGTGACCCCCCACCATCATCAACCACCGCATAAGGGCACGAGCAGAGCAATGCAGCTAACAAGACTAGTGGTTTCAGTTACAAATGAACCGGTCCATTTAGGATGCGTTTGGTTATAGAGAAGGAACACGCGAGTGGCAGCGCATGCTGCGGAAGGGCTACGCGAAAGAGGAAGGAGAATTGGTTGGATAATGAGCGGACCCCATTATGATGTTTGTTAACAAAGTTGGTGTCAATCCACACTTGTTTCTCCAGCGAAACAACAAACGGAACATTTCATTCCGCTAACCAAATATTGGACATCCTAAAAACAAAGTCGGTGCCAATCCAAACTTGTTTCTCCAGCGAAACAACAAACGGCACATTTCATTCTGCTAACCAAACACTGGACATCCCAAAATTAGAGATGAAACAGTTCCATCCAACCTCGCTCTCTAACCAAACACACTGATGTTGAGATCATTATTCACACAATGTAAATTACCAATATCTTTTCTATTGGTGGTCTCCATCGTCTTTTTTTTTTTCTTTCATCATGCGTTGCTTTCATTCTTCTCTCTCTCTTTTGCATGGATGGTCTTTTCTCTCCTTAAGTATATATGTGTAGCTTTTGCGAGTAACTATAACAACTTTAGAGCACCTTTTTCATGTACAACGCGGTGTTCGAACCTATCCGGGATACTAGAGTCACTGAGTTGGGGAAGCCCTAAGTTGCACTGAACTCGGTTTGCGATCGTGCAAGGTCAGTTTGGTGTCACTGTCAGCCGTCACTCGGAACATGTGCGACAGGGTGTTAGCCACGATATTCAAATGGCCTGAGGCCTTGAGCGATATACATTCCACAGATAAATCAAAACCCTAGTGATTGTTTGTTGCAGAGCCTTCGATTTAATGGAGCATGTCTGCATTGTCTATGTTAGTTTCAAGATCTACCGACCTATTCTTTCGAAGGTATTTATAGTAGTAGTATGTGCGCACGTATGTCTATAAGAGTGGGTATGCGTGTATGTATGTGTGTACTATGTTTTGAAAAACGACGCTTCTAGCGTCCAGACACCCGGATTCAGGGGTGCCTCCGGACGCACCTCTGGCCCCGTCCGAGTATCCCGCCCCTACGCACGAAACCATGCCCGCGCGCCATCGGAACAGTAGACTCGTTTCGATCCCCGACCAAAACAACGGAGCACATAGCGCCCGCCGCCCCATGGAACAGTAGACTGGTTCCGTCCCCGCGGGTCCTGCCATCCCACCGCGCCGCCCGTCCCCCCCCCCCCCCCCCCCCCCCCCCGCGCGCCACGCCCACGCTTGGTGCGTCGCGTCCTCACCGTGCTCCCATCAGAAGTATTACTTGTTTGCAACATCAAACAAAAGCACAATGCGAGATGCAACATTAGAACAAGTCTACTGCAACATTAAAACAAAGCGACTGCAACAATAGAACAAAGCTACTGCAATACGAGATGCAATATCAGAAAAAAACTAATGCAACAAAGAAATATTACTTGTTGCAATACCATAACAAAGCTACTGCAACAAAAATAGAACAAAAAACAAATGCGAGAAATCAACATCAGAAAAAACTGATGCAACAAAGAAAAATTATTTGTTGCAACAGCAAAACAAAGCTACTGCAACAACAAAGAAACAAAGCGCAATACGAGATGCAACATCAGAAAAAAAGACTAATGCAATAAAAAAAGAATACTTGTTGCAACAGCAAAACAACTACTGCAACAACAGAAACAAAAGCGCAATGCGAGATGCAACATCAGAAAAAAGACTAATGCACCAAAAAAGAATACTTGTTGCAACAACAAAACAATGCTACTACAACAGAGCTCACCGGAACCCTAGCCACCGCGGCGTCCCTCAGATCCAGATCCAGAGGAGGAGGAGGAGAGCTTAGATCCGGAGGAGGAGGTGGAGGAGGAGGGCTCAGATCCAGAGAAGGACCCACCTACCTCGCCGGAAACCGCCGCCATCGCCCTCCTCTCTGGTGGCATGGAGGTCGTGGAGGGAGGGAGGGATGGAGGGAGGGATGGCTCGTCGAAAACCGCTGCCGTTGCCCTCCTCCCCAGTGGCATGGAGGTCGTGGAAGGAGGGAGGGAGGGAGGGGCGCCTCACCGGAAGCCGCCGCCGTCACCCTCCTCTCCAGTGGCATGGAGGTCGCGGAGGGATGGAGGGATGGAGAGAGGGGCGGCGGCGCGCGAGCGCTGCGTGCCAACAGCGAGAGAGTGGAGGAGCGGGCGAGCAGAGCGAGAGTGAGTGTGGCGGTCACGGGACGGGATGGGAGGGAGTCGAGGGGATAAGGGGCGCCGCACGATCGATTCGTTCCTGTGCGTGCTCCCATCAGAAGTATTACTTGTTTGCAACATCAAACAAAAGCACAATGCGAGATGCAACATTAGAACAAGTCTACTGCAACATTAAAACAAAGCGACTGCAACAATAAAACAAAGCTACTGCAATACGAGATGCAATATCAGAAAAAAACTAATGCAACAAAGAAATATTACTTGTTGCAATACCATAACAAAGCTACTGCAACAAAAACAGAACAAAAAACAAATGCGAGAAATCAACATCAGAAAAAACTAATGCAACAAAGAAAAATTATTTGTTGCAACAGCAAAACAAAGCTACTGCAACAACAAAGAAACAAAGCGCAATACTAGATGCAACATCAGAAAAAAAGACTAATGCAACAAAAAAAGAATACTTGTTGCAACAGCAAAACAACTACTGCAACAACAGAAACAAAGCGCAATGCGAGATGCAACATCAGAAAAAAGACTAATGCACCAAAAAAGAATACTTATTGCAACAACAAAACAATGCTACTACAACAGAGCTCACCGGAACCCTAGCCACCGCGGCGTCCCTCAGATCCAGATCCAGAGGAGGAGGAGGAGAGCTTAGATCCGGAGGAGGAGGTGGAGGAGGAGGGCTCAGATCTAGAGAAGGACCCACCTACCTCGCCAGAAACCGCCGCCATCGCCCTCCTCTCTGGTGGCATGGAGGTCGTGGAGGGAGGGAGGGATGGAGGGAGGGATGGCTCGTCGAAACCCGCTGCCGTTGCCCTCCTCCCCAGTGGCATGGAGGTCGTGGAAGGAGGGAGGGAGGGAGGGGCGCCTCACCGGAAGCCGCCGCCGTCACCCTCCTCTCCAGTGGCATGGAGGTCGCGGAGGGATGGAGGGATGGAGAGAGGGGCGGCGGCGCGCGAGCGCTGCGTGCCAACAGCGAGAGAGTGGAGGAGCGGGCGAGCAGAGCGAGAGTGAGTGTGGCGGTCACGGGACGGGATGGGAGGGAGTCGAGGGGATAAGGGGCGCCGCGCGATCGATTCGTTCCTGTGCGTGCTCCCATCAGAAGTATTACTTGTTTGCAACATCAAACAAAAGCACAGTGCGAGATGCAACATTAGAACAAGTCTACTGCAACATTAAAACAAAGCGACTGCAACAATAGAACAAAGCTACTGCAATACGAGATGCAATATCAGAAAAAACTAATGCAACAAAGAAATATTACTTGTTGCAATACCATAACAAAGCTACTGCAACAAAAACAGAACAAAAAACAAATGCGAGAAATCAACATCAGAAAAAACTGATGCAACAAAGAAAAATTATTTGTTGCAACAGCAAAACAAAGCTACTGCAACAACAAAGAAACAAAGCGCAATACGAGATGCAACATCAGAAAAAAAGACTAATGCAACAAAAAAAGAATACTTGTCGCAACAGCAAAACAACTACTGCAACAACAGAAACAAAGCGCAATGCGAGATGCAACATCAGAAAAAAGGCTAATGCACCAAAAAAGAATACTTGTTGCAACAACAAAACAATGCTACTACAACAGAGCTCACCGGAACCCTAGCCACCGCGGCGTCCCTCAGATCCAGATCCAGAGGAGGAGGAGGAGGAGAGCTTAGATCCGGAGGAGGAGGTGGAGGAGGAGGGCTCAGATCCAGAGAAGGACCCACCTACCTCGCCGGAAACCGCCGCCATCGCCCTCCTCTCTGGTGGCATGGAGGTCGTGGAGGGAGGGAGGGATGGAGGGAGGGATGGCTCGTCGAAAACCGCTGCCGTTGCCCTCCTCCCCAGTGGCATGGAGGTCGTGGAAGGAGGGAGGGAGGGAGGGAGGGAGGGAGGGGCGCCTCACCGGAAGCCGCCGCCGTCACCCTCCTCTCCAGTGGCATGGAGGTCGCGGAGGGATGGAGGGATGGAGAGAGGGGCGGCGGCGCGCGAGCGCTGCGTGCCAACAGCGAGAGAGTGGAGGAGCGGGCGAGCAGAGCGAGAGTGAGTGTGGCGGTCACGGGACGGGATGGGAGGGAGTTGAGGGGATAAGGGGCGCCGCGCGGTCGATTCGTTCCTATGCAGGTCCATCTGGATGGGACGGACGCCCGCATAGTAGCGTTATCGTTTGAAAAAAAACATACAAACTAATATAATGCATAGTCTCTTGCTACTTAGCAAACGTTCACGAGATGGCAAATTCACTGGCCGGAGCAATGAGATTGGTGGACGGGTTTGCCCTGCTTGCTTGGATGATTTTTGAAAACTCAAGGGAGAAATTTGAATTCTACGATTGATTGGAACCTCGTAAAAATAAATTAAGGGGAGGTTTCACATGTGATGTGTTGAAGAGTTAGTCATTTTAGGGCATTCTTTAATCCATAAATACGACCTCGCATATGACATGGCACATATGAACTTGAGCAATCCATTCATCGCATATGCATATCCGCTACCGAACCAAGTTGCGGCATATCCTAACTACACATGGTCATGTACACTAGAGATGAGTTGAGTTTGTACCCTTGAGTGGAACCCGAGCCATAGCAGGGGGAACACTGTTGCAAATACCAGCACCAGACCGGGTCTAGGTCATGATGGCCTGCTCGAAGTAGCCGACATACAGTCGATGCAGGCAGAGGTATGCAGTGCAGTCCCACGAGTCGTCGATTGTCGACGTAGTTGTTCGCTCGGTGAAGAATGCAGTTGCTGGATCGGACGAGGAGCAGTCGCGTAGATGCGCTCCCCAAAAATTTGATCGGGGCCGGAGATCGCAGAGAGCAGCGCAAAGGATAGGATGGTAACTTCGTGTTTGGCCCATCCATTTAACCGTTGTGCCCCTCTTGACCATTGCTTTGACTGTGTGACCATTGTGGTGAGATTCAAAAGGTGGCCCAGCACATCACATCCAACCAAGGCCGCGCGGCACGGCACGACGACGTGCGTGCGTGTGGTCTGCCAACTCTCCCTCTCATGTTGTCTATAGGAGCCCAAACAAGCTTTCTATTTAAGTTGAGCACCTTCTTAATGAGTGTGCCATATGGTACTAATCCTACTCTCCCTTAGCACTTATTGTGTATCTTTGGAATTCCTTTGATTAACTGCTAGACTAATCATGGACCAAGCCCAATTGATCCACCATGACGATCCCACTCCCACTTAGCACTTATCGTGTACTTTTGGAATTCCTTTGATTAACTGCTAGACTAATCATGGGCCAAGCCCAATTAATCCATCTTGACGAATGTTCAATATGACTTCTGGTGGTAACTTGCTTTTTTTTATTGGGTATAACTTGGATGGACACAACCCACACACCGCACGCATATACACGCGTGCACATCCAAAGAAAGAGATTGGGAGACTCTTTAGTAGTTTCTGCTGAAAAAATCTAGAAAAATATGCGACACCAGGACTCAAACTCTGATGGGTAGTATCACACTGGCCTACCACTGGACCAAAGTCCTGCTTTCGTTGTAGTAACTTCGTTGGCTGGACACTGTCCTTGATCGGCAAAAATCTGTTCATTTTATTTTAGGCCATGGATAAATCTTAGGAGATATTGCTGGAACAGTAATATATATTTGTGCACACCGTGCATGGAGACGACCATAATAATAATTTATTCAAGCGGTGCAGTTCCACACGAAAGCTCTCTGGCCCTACCTACTCTTCTCACAGCCTGTTCGGTTGGCTGGTTCGTTTCGTTGCTGGTTCGTGAAGAAGTACTGCTGGCTGATTTATGTGAGAGAAAAATACTGTTCCGGCTGGAAATTTACGATCGTTTACGACAAGCCACAGCCAAACGAACAGGCTTCGCTTACAAAAACAATATCCATGGTTTTCACACACATTACGCCACGAATCATATTCATATTGATCAGTGCATTAAGAAATGAAATACTTTTCTCGGATTTGAAAGGTAGACACTATCGGCTGTTTGTAGTTCGATAGATGAACCTGTTCTAGATGGGATAGCCTTGGATAAATTTATCCCAAGAATTTCAGTGGGGGCGACCCAATCATTTATGTTTATACTAAAACTATTTGTAGGTTAAGAAGTGAGGCAGCCATGAATAAAATGTTACAAATGATATAAGCATGGATCAAATCGTTCCTCGAACAAATATTCCATAGATACATTTTCGCTTGAAAACACTTCATGTCCAATGACACGCTTGCCACTAATTGTATGATGGATTTTTCCTCTTAAAAACAGTGCCAAAGGGTCATGTGTGTCTTTATAAAATACTTAAAATCAGCATATTACTCTCGCAAAAAAAGCATATTACAGTTCATAATGGACAATATATTTTTCCACGAAAAAAATAGCGCGCTATTTCGACGCTATAGCGGCGCTATAGCGGCCCACAGGAACTGGCGCGACGCAATTGCTCATTTTTGCGCTATGCGCGCTATTGCCGCTATTGCGCGCTAAAGCGCCGCTAAGTGCGTTTAGCGCCATAGCGCCGCTAACCAGCCGCTATTGCTGGATGTCCCAAAATTGCCAAATTGAATAGCCCGGCCCGGTCATTACCAAAAAAAAAAAGAACAGCCCGGCCCGGTCCAATTTGGCTTGACCCCTTGAATCCTAGCATCCAGCTTCACGGGTCATGGCACTCACTACACTCGTATCGTATCCCAGCTTCACGGGTCACGGCGGCGGCGGCAAAGGAGCGCTGCGGCTAGGCGACGGCGGCGGCAGGCGAGCGCAACGGCTGCGCGACGTCGGCGGCGGGCAAGCGCGGCGGCTGTGAGACGGCGGCGGCGGGCGAGCATAGCGGCTCGGCGACAGCGGACGCGGGCAGCGGCTGGGCGACCGCAGCGGCTAGGGGAGAGCGAGCGCGCGCAGTCACTTGAGGCCGCCAACGAGCTCCTGCAGTTGCTGCGATGGGCGAGCGACCTCGCGCAGTCACGCCCAACAATGGCTTCTCCAAGTGACATCAATCCAAGTCCAGTTGGCAGTGCGCCAACAGTAGGCAAGTTCTTCTCCCCTATGGCCCTGTTCTTCTCCAATCTCTAGTTCTCCACAGTAGTGACTAGTGACTGAGATTTGATACTGTGATTTCAGTTATACACAAGTTAGTGATTCTGAATTTCTGATTTCTGAGCTACCAGCTATGTCTATGTGTTGAATTTTGTAGCTGAGCTGAGGCCATGAGACTAAGTGCGGAAACTATTTGAAGAGTGTCCACTAGTTACAGTCCATGATAGTTACCTACATACAAGTGAATTTTGTAGCTATGTCTATGTGTTGAATTTCTGATTTCGATTGATTCATCATTAATGCAATCAGTGATTATCTATAAAGTTAGTGATTTCAGTTATAAACTTATAATTCTCAATGAAAAAATCTTATACAGTCAGTGATTTGAATCTGTGTGTGTCTACTGTAGGCTTATCTAGCACTGCATCCACAGGCCAGCAATCAAAGGATACTGTTGCTGAAGCATCTGACCCAGCTTGGAAGCACTGCACAATGCCAGATGTGAACAAGAAAAATTCTCTCAAGTGCAACTACTGTAGCAAACTTATCATGGTGGAATAACCAGAATCAAATACCACCTTGGTAAAGTTCCTAAATGTGATGCTGCAAAGTGTACTAAAGTTCCATCTGATGTGCAAGAAGAAATGATTAAGTTGCTGTCAAAGAAGTTGGATAACAAGCAAAGGAAGAATAGGGAGAAAGAAGAAGATAGAGCTGAAGTTGATTTGAGCCATTCTGAAGGAGAGGAACGCAGTGATGCAGATGGCAATTCAGTTATTTTGTTGAAGAAGGTGACAAGCAAAGGTGCTTCTTCAGGTGGTACTATGGATAAGTACTGTAAACTGACACCAGAAGAAATAGTGGCTGCAAGGAAGGGCAAATCTAGTGTTGCTGAAAAGGTCCAATCCAAGCTATCAACTGAAAAAAGGGAAGAGAAAAGAGACAGAGCATGTGAGTACATATGCCAATTTTTTTATGAAGCAGGTATCCCACACAACACAGTTACACTCCCTAGCTTTGATCTTATGCTTGAGGCTATTGGACACTTTGGCAGAAACTTGAGAGGGCCAACTCCATATGAGAGGAGTGGGAAATTCTTACAAAAAAGGAAGAGGAAAGTGCAGGAGTCATTGAAGTCTCACCAAGAGTCTTGGGAGCTAAATGGATGCACAGTAATGACACATGCTTAGACAGACAAGAGAGGTAGAGGTGTGATGAATTTGGTAGTTCATAGTGCATATGGTGTTTGTTTTCTTGATTCAGTGGATTGCTCAGCTGTGAAGAAAGATGGTAGGTACATTTTTGAACTGGTTGATAGATGTATTGAGGAAATAGGGGTGCAAAATGTAGTTCAAGTTGTAACTGACAATGCAAGACCCAATGAGGCAGCAGCAAGTTTGTTGAAAGCAAAGCATCCCTCTATTTTTTGGAATGGTTGTGCTGCCCATACCATTGATCTAATGTTGGAAGATATAGGAAAGATGCCAAGAGTTGCAACAACAATTAGCAAAGCAAAGTGCTTGACTGTTTTTCTATATGCCCATACTAGAGTTTTGAGCCTGATGAGGAAGTTTCTTTCTAGAGATTTGATAAGGTGTGGTGTTACAAGGTTTGCAACTGCTTATCTCAACTTGAAGAGCTTGCTAGAAAACAAGAAGCAATTGCAGAGGCTTTTTAGGGAGGATGAGCTCAATAAACTAGGCTACCTAAATAGTGTCAAAGGGAAGAAAGCAAACAAGGTTGTGAGATCTGAAACTTTCTGGAAAGGAGTTGAGACTGCTGTTAATTACTTTGAGCCATTAGCTACTGTGTGAGAATGGACAGTGATGTTCCAGCAATGGGGTTCTTGTATGGGAGTCTAGTAGAAGCTAAGAATGAGATCTCTAGGAGGTTCAACAGTGACAGGAACAAGTTTGAGGAAGTTTTTCACATCATTGACAAAAGGTGGGACAATAAGCTGAAGACACCTTTGCATAGGGCTGGTTACTACTTGAACCCTTTCTATTATTATCAAAACAAGTTGGCTATAGAGGAGAATGAATCATTTAGAGATGGTGTAATAACTTGCATTACGAAGCTTGTTCCAAATGAAGACACGCAGGACAAGATTATTGAAGAGCTTCAACTGTTTCAGGATGCTGAAGGATCCTTTGGCAAAGAAATTGCTAAAAGGCAGTGCAAAAATATCAATTTTGATCCAGGTATAAAAAATTGAAAATTTAAAACTTTTGAGTTTTCTGTTGGCCTTGGTACCTTATATGTTACGTTGTACTATGTTTTTTGTAATTTAGCTAAGTGGTGGCTGAATCATGGAAGTAGTGCACCAAACCTCAGAAAGTTAGCTGCGAGAATTCTAAGTTTGACATGCAGTTCATCAGCTTGTGAGAGATGCTGGAGTTCGTATGAACAAGTATGAATCTGAATTACTAATTAGTAATTTCTATGTTCATTTATGCAATTCTTCAAGTTCAATCCTCTTTTGTTATTGAAATAACAAAATTAAACCTATGCAGGTCCACACAAAGAGACGCAACATGCTGCTTCATGACAGAATGAGGGATCTTGTGTTTGTCAAGTTCAACTCAAAGCTGAGGCAAAAGAAGGACAAGGTTAAAGATCCCATTGAGAAACATGTTGTTGATGCTTTAGAAGATGAAGACAATGAGTGGATCACTGGCATTGAGCCAACAGAAGTAGATCCAGAGCAGGAAGGAGAAGAAACTAGAGCATCATCACAGGGAGTTGCAGCTGCACCTCAAGGACAAGAAAAAAGGAAGGGAGGTAACCTGCAGAAACATAGGGACAGGAAGAGAAAGATGTTGATCCCTACTATTGAGGATGATGAGTTATCTGCTTCATCTTCTGATGGAGAAGATGACAATGATATGCCTTCTGAAGATAGTTCTGATTCTGAGGCTGAATGATCAAGATCATTGCTCTGCCTGTGCTGTGGATGTGGAATGCAAAGTGTGTACTTCATGAGTTTATGGCTTTATGCATTTAAACTTTAAAGTTTAATCCCTTTATGATTGTTTGGCTTTGCATGTATGAACCTCATGTGGTTATGTTGTCTGTTTGGCTATCTGCTACTTTGCTCTTATGATTATTATGGTGGATGTTATCAGTTATCACTTATGACTTATGAGTTATGAGTTATCAGATTGAGACATTGAGTGATTGAGGATTGAGTGATTGACAGATTTTTATGTTTTCTGGAATTGTAAACAAATAGCGCGCTATAGCGTGCAAATAGCGGCGCTATAGCGTGAGCAGTCAATTGACGCTACTGCATTTAGCTGCCGCTATAGCGGAGCCATAGCGCCGCTATAGCGTTCGCTATAGCGCCAATAGCGCCCAGGACAGCCTCACGCTAAAATTGATAGCTCGCGATTTAAAACGTTGATATTTTTTCAATTAATTGGTTCCATTTGAAAATTTGATTGATGTAGGTAGACAAAAGACCATTGATTTTTTTGAACTGGAGGTTTCCCCCATTTCCATTGATCAAACGGAAATGCAGCATTCGAACAGAGTAGCAAGAGCCATCAGGACAAAGACAAGACATCTAAGAGAACTGCCACTAAAAGGTTACCACTGCGCTTCTAACTAACCTGCCCGGAGTCTAACACTGCTACCGTTTAGAACAAAAGTACCAATGAACGTAGAGCTTATTACAGAAATTTAACACGAGATACACAAGAAGCTTAGTCTTCAGACATGCTGCACAAAAGGAGGACCTCCACCCCCCAGAGCGCACGTATGACTTCAATCCTTGTGATGGCTGTCCGAGTCATCCTTCAATAGCAATGTCGTGTTCGGCCTCACCTTCTTGTTCAGCAGCTTCAACGCTATCTGCAACATCGTGTTGATGCCGGCTTCCAGAGTTTCCTTATCATGTTGTTGTGCCATCTTGACTAGATCAGGGAACAGAGAATTAAGAGGTTGATCATATAACCATCTATCTTTCCAGAATAGGATCTTTTTACCATCCCCAATAATAAATTTTCTTCCCTGCACATATATGTCCCTAACTTTCAGCAAATCAGCCCAAATGGGAGAATCTGATTGCTAAAAATTCAGTAATCAAAAGCTTAGATCCTGGCTCATTTATTTCCAAAACATCCTCCTATCCTACAGCCTTAAAAATGTGTTTAAATTCAGTATTCATACCTGTGGCTTGCAGTAGGGCTGGATCGTAAGCGGGAGTGAGGACGAACCTCTGGGTCTTCAGCTTCTTGTAGATGTGTCCTTCTCCGTATCGTCCCAGAGCTTGAACTACTTCTCTTGCAAGAGAACATTTCTCCCCACGGGGGATAAACGGGACGACGCTACGGCAGCGGGAGATGGAGGATCGACCTCCATGTCGGTGCTTGCCAGGGACGACGAACTTCTCGTTGAGCGGAACAACACTGCACGCTTGAGCTTTCCAACGATCCTGCTCATTTTCCTGCAAAATAGACAAAAGACAACATAACTCGTGGAACGGGATTAGAAAAATAAAAATGTTAGCGGTTAGCCATCCAAAAGTCAGTCGTCCAGAGCGTTAGTCATCCGAGATTGCCTAAAGATTTTTTCTAATCAATATTTTGGGATGACTTCCAACCTAATTCTTTTTCATTTTCTCTCTTAATTTGGACAACACTACCACTCTTAAACCTTCTCTTTCTTGCTCAAATTTTAATGGCACCTCTCTATCTCTTACTCAAGATTTTAGCAACACTTTCACTCTTAACTGTCGGTGTTTGATGACCGGCAACTCGTCACAAGGTTACCCGGGACGACGTTTGATGGGCTTCGGCGTACGCAGAACTTGACAATAAACACAAAGAGACGAACAATTTATACAAGTTCGGGCCCTCTTGTCGAGTAATAGCCTTTACGTCCAGTCGGCATGTAGCCTTTTGTGTTGTATTAATTGTATGATTATTAGGGTTATAAGGGGGTGTAGGGTCGAGACTAGAGGGGGTGTGAATAGTCCTTTCTATAACTTAATCACGTCAGCTAACCGATACAAGTGCGGAATTAATACTATTAGTCTAGCCAAGACTACACCCCTCTATCTAAGTTCACAAGCACCTTATAAAGATCCTAATTAGGCAACAAAAGTGTTGGGCTAGCTAGAGCGCACCAAATTTATTCTAGAGCAAGGTCGCACAAACCTATGCACTAGTACTTTGGCAACTAGGGAGCTCCTACACATGCTAGTGATGCAAAAGCACAAAGCTCCTAAACTCACTAGCAATGTTCAAAAACAAGGTTACACAAGCCAAATTAGAGAGCGCAAATCACTTAGCTACACAAACTAAGCAATGTGACTAACAAGGTTACTAAAACCAAATTAGCCACGCAAGAGAGCTACTTCTATGCTACACAAGCAAGAAGGTAACTAGCAAGCTACACAAGCAAACTAATTACAAGAGAAACTACACAAGCACAATGTATGAAATGTAAATACAAGCTTGTGTTGTGCGGAATACAAACCATCGAGAAGATGATGAAGATAATGTTGACACAGTGATTTTCTCCTGAGGTTCATCTGGTTGCCACCAAGCTACATCACCATTGTGTCGACCGCTCACTTGGTGGTTCGGCGGCTAATTGGCATCACCCACCAAGCCCACACATCGGGCACCGCAAGAACCAACCCCAAAAGTCAGGGTAGCTCAATGACACGCTCAACTAGAGTTGCTCTTCGTGATCCCCGCGGGGTGAGCACAATCCCCCTCACAAATCCATGTCTAGAGCACTGCATAATCTTCTCGCGTGATTTAATGGAGTCACAAGCCACCAAGCCGTCTAGGAGGTGGCAACCTCCAAGAGTAACAAGCACCACTGGCTTGCAACTCGATCACCTAGTGCCACTCGATGCAATCTCACAATGCAACGCACTAGAATCACTCACTCATAATGGATTCACACTTCTCGCAAGCACAAGTGAGGTAGAGGCTTATCAAACCAAGCACACACAAGGGCAACACATCCCCAAGGTGCTCAACCAGCCAAATGCCTAAGCTCCACCTCTATTTATAGCCCCAAGCCAAATAGAGCCGTTGGAGCAAAGCTCCACTTTCTGTGAGGACACCGAACACGATGGTGCGGTCACTGGACATGGGGTGGCGGTGCCCCCCAACGGTAGAATCCAATGGCTAGTTTGACTAGCCGTGGTCACCAGACATGCGGTGGTGGCACCAAACAGGGGAGGCGGTGGCACTGCCCTAGGGGTGGCGGTGACCACCCAGGCCAACCCCCAAAACACTCCCTCTCTGGTTAAAAGGGGCGGTGCACCAGACATGGCACAACAGTGCCCATGGCGATGCCCCCTTTCCTGTGGTGGCACCAGACAGCACCCCGACGATGCAGATTTTTTTTTAATTTTAACACTTTTTGATAACTAATTTTAAATCTAACACTGCAAGTTTTTTTTAAAAAAACTAACACTTTTGGCCGCGCCTATTGCCCTAGCGTGGCCAAATGCCTGTGCCGCGCCATGCATGGTGGTGCGGCAAAGCTCTGACGTGGCGACGACCGGTTTCGGTGACAGGTGACGTGACAACTCTTGCCGCGCCACCGCCCTTGGCGCGGCAGTGACGCGCCCTGCTCCGTGGTGCAGCAGTGCCGCGCTCTGACCCGTGGCACGGTAGAGCCAAATAAATACCGCGTCCAGTCCCGCCTGCCCGAGCAGCAAGCCCGCCTGGTCGCCGTGCCCGCCGCCCGGCCGGCGATACCTGAACGGTTTAATCCGAACGTGTCGCGCCGATACTGGGAGTTATTCTAAGTATTGCTTGATGTAAAATCAATAGTAGATTTGTTTCTGTCTTTTGTTGAATTTTTTTCATGGCCGAATAGAGAATTTGATAAGCCAATGATTTATTTTCCGTCTTTCATAATACGGTTAACCACCAATTTAACTAATTAATTATGAAAAATTGCCACCGGCGTCGAGATACGCCGGGACTGTCGGTTTCCAAACTAGTTGGTACTTAATCTCGCCGGCAGTGCTGCCGCGACGCAAAGAAACGAATATGAAATAGATAAATGAAGTCCGTGCGCAAGTTGACAAGCTGCCACATAACATTTTCATTGTTTTGACATAAGTTTGACATAACATAACCAAATAACCCGCAAGTTTCGGACGTCAATATTCATTTGACCTAACAAACTAAGACCCAGGAGTGTAAGGATCCCTCGGACGCCTCTGTCTCTTCGGATTTGTTGACAACACATTAGGAGTGTAGCCAACGTCGGTATGGTCGCGTCGATGGTGCGTATGGCTCATACCCTATAAGTATATGATACGCACGATTACTTATAATTCTTTATGATCGTTAGTTCATGGAGCCTATGTATTTAAATAAACTATCTTTGATAGTACCTGTGAGGTTCCTTGGGTACTAAGCGGGGCACCACCTAGCTGAGACATGCCGATCTCGTGCTGCGGCCAATCGTCCCACTGGTCGTGCTGTCTGTGGAAGCTCAGGGGGTCGTCGTCCTCATCGTCCTCAGTTGCAGGGTCCTTCCCAGCGCTATGATGTAGTGGTGTACGCACCGCAGAAGTGGCACCTGTCATCTGCTGAGAAGAGCCGACTGGTGTCCTCAAAGAGGCTGAAGACATGGCACCCGACCGCGCCGGGAGTGGTGGTTCCTCATAAGGAGTGTCCATGCCGCTCAGCTTCTGAGCTAGCTTCCTATAGCTCTTCTTCGCCTTCTACATAAATAGATGTTAAAGTTAGTTCATTACCCAAATGCATATACACTAAAGAAACATTTTTAGAATGGACAAGTTTATGTTACCTCCACAAAAGCCGCGAGAACGTCTGGCCCCTGACCTCTAGACTTGTGAAGCCGGAACACTGCTTCGTTAGACAGCCTTGACAATTGTGTCGCCTGGGTACAGAAATGCGGTTGGACAATTTTAGTACACATACTTAATACCAAAAGGATAACAAATTGTACCATTCAAGTATATTACCACGTATCTTTGAAGCGGGGCTCTCTCCAGCTGTGTGTCCTCCCTAGTGGTAACGTCGTACACATCTTCGATGACATCTTCCTTCGAGTCCTCGTCAATCACCATGTCAGTGTATGGGGGCTTGATATGTGTCCTCGTAGACCTATGAAGCCACCATAGGTACTCGTCAAAGGTGTGCTGGTCATGTGGAGGACCCACATGGACCGGATGTCGTACCCTGTTCTGCCACAAATGGATGCGTGAGCTGTGTGTCACGCGCCAATCCTTGGTCTTGTACCTCTTCCTATGGTCATACCTGCAACAAAACGATGTTAGTTGTACCACACACCTCTGGATTGTAGCATTGTTATTAATCAATAACGCACCTGTGCAATTCTTGGTTGGTGGAGTAAAGCGGTGGTGGATAGCCTGTCATTCTCCCAAACTATCTGTAGACCTGGATGGACAAGTGGATCTCAACCACATGAAAGAAAATAAGAGGGACATCGCAGCGATACTCGTCTAACTCATCCCTAGTGATAGGACTGAGATAGTACTGGAGCTCCAGAGCATCACAAGGACACAAATGCACCTAAATTTTATAATTGAGTTAGGTTGTGATATAGTGTACATCAAACAAGACACATGTATGATAGTAAACAGAGCGTAACCTGGTGTTGTGTCAGGACGTTGAGACCGTCCGTGTACTCTCTGTACTTTTGCCTCGCATTCCCTCTAACTAACTCTGCTTCTGTCCAAATATACAGAGCTATAGGGAGTGTATCCAACCCGTTCCATTACTGCATTGAACAGATAATGAATTAGCCATTAATAACGAATTCATATGTAACTGCCTCCAAGAATATAGTGAACTGAAGTACTTACCGGTAAACCATTATTAAGGGGCCTCCCAACGGGCCATCGTTCCCAACACCACACCTAGAGTAGGTACGAGCAACCCCCAAGGTTCGCATATCCTGAGGTGCGACAACAGGCAATGCATAGCTGTCGATACGTCCATGCTAGGACTGCGCTGCCCCAGCTGTATGCCACTATATTCTCCCACGGCCGTCATAGTATGTCAAGGAACATCCAGCTGATCGTGTTGCCCAAGGCATTTGGGAAGAGGAAAGCACCAAGAAAGTGCCAGAGCCACACACGAGCAAACCTGTCGATCAGAGCCTCCTCAGCCTATGGGTCCAAGTAATTAAAGCGCTCCATGATCCAGGACGACGAAACCCCAGAACTTTTCCTAAAATTGACCAAAGAAAATGAGACCCCATGGCTGCAGGAAAGCAATGCAAGTATTAAATAGGCTAGAATTACTCACTTATTTTTCTTAGAAGCATCATCGTCCGATGGAAGAAAGCCAGTAAACTGAGCCACTAGCTCCCTCCAGTGATCGTTGTCAACTATCCCTGTCACTAGAAGTCCCCCCAACCGAAGTCCTAAAATAGCCTTCACGTCCTGCAACATCAAGGTCATCTCGCTACAGGGTAGGTGGAACGTGTGGGTCTCAGGCCTCCACCTGTTATAAGAATAGAATGACTGTTAGTTGCCTCAAATTTGTTAGAAGAAAGTTTATGTACAAAGAATGCACTCACACCTGTCTACAGCTGCAGTAAGTAGTGATGGGTCAAGGGGTGGAAGACCGTGGTTGACAACATGGACAAGCTCGAGGAAGCCAGCACACCGTATGTATGGCGCATAACGCTCGTCCCACTGGTGCGCCCTGGTGTGCGTGACCTCTGCGTCATTGTCACTCAAGATGTGTGCTCGGTGCTGGTCGTCATACTCCACCTCAAGAATGGGGTACAACGGGTGCTGCGTGGGAGGAGCCATCCTGTTACAAATTGATAAACAAAGTGTTAGAGTATTCAAATTAACAAAATTTAAATTAACATTAGTAAGTTCACAAACAAATCACTAACCTAACTATCCTAAATCCCTAAACCCAAAATCCTAACTATACTAGATAATAAATACATAATCAATCCCTAAAATACCTAAACCCTTTTGGGTTTAGAGTAAACTAGTATCTATACCCAAAATCCCTAACTAAATAACTAACTATAAACTAAATAATAAATACATAAACAATCCCTAAACCCAAAATTCTAACTAAACTAGAACACACAACCTCAAACCTACGTAAATCACAAACAAATTCACTAACCTAACTATCCTAAATCACTAACTATCATAAATCAATACCAATCATAAAACCCTAACTATCCTAAATCACTAATTATCCTAAATCAATAATAATAAAAAAAATGAAATCAACCCTAACTATCCTAAATTACTAACTATCCTAAATCACTAACTATCCTAAATCAATAATAATAATAAAAATATGAAATCAACCCTAACTATCCTAAATTACTAACTATCCTAAATCACTAATTATCCTAAATCAATAATAAGCAAAAAAAAATGAAATCGAGAGGAGGTACCTTAGGAGCGGGCGGCCTTGACGCGCCGATGTTTGTGGCGCGGCTGGCGCTGCGCGCCGGGAGTGGCCGGGCATGGCGTGGTCGGGCGGGTGAGGCTGGGCGAGCGCAGGCGCGGCGTGGTCAGGCGCTACGTAGCGGCTGGCAGCGCTGGCGGCTGACGGGCGACTGCAGGCGCTGGCGACGGGCGACGGGCGGGCTGGTGCGTGCGGGCGGGCGACCGGGCGAGCGATATTTATTCGGCTCTGCCACGCCATGGATCAGAGCGTGGCACTGCCGCGCCAAGATCGGTGGCGCGGCAAGAGCTGCCACATCACCAGTAACCAAAACCGGTCGCCGCCACGTCAGCCCGCTGCCACACCACCATGCATGGCGCGGCATAGGCATTTGGCCACGCTAGGGCTATAGGCACGGCCAAAAGTGTTAGTTTAAAAAAAACTTGCAGTGTTAGATTTAAAATTAGTTATCAAAAAGTGTTAAAATTAAAAAAAAATCGTGGTGCACCGTCATGCATAGGGCGGTGCACACCACCACTGATGGTGCTACAACCCAACACCCACTCCTCGGACTTGTCCAACCGGGCACCGCCACACGGGTGGCGGTGCACCAGACAGGGGGTGGCGGTGCCACCCAGGCAGCACCCTAAGCCCTGTTTTGCCTCCTTTTCTTCACCTTTGGCAACATCTTTGTAAATGTGCCAACACCGTCAAGTGTTCACCAACTCGTGCACGTGTGTTAGATTTTCACAAACATTTCCCAAAGGATTAGCACTCTTTTCACCATGCCACTCGATCATAACACGTATGAAAAGTTAGATCGCTCAAGTGGCACTAGATGACCGATATGCAAACAAGTTTGCCCCTCTTGATAGTATAACCATCTATCCTAAACCTGGTCATAAACTTCTCTACACACCTATGACTGGTAAAATAAAATGCCCTATAAATATACCTTTGCCTTGTGCATTCCATTTCATCTCCTCCGATGTTGATGCAACACATGCACCAACCAATCACAAATGATATGATCCACTTCATATCATCACATGACTGTATTGGTTCATCGATCTTGACTTCACTTGCTCTTCACCATTGCCTTCGTCCATCGGCGCCAAGTCTTGCTCAAGCTTCACCGCCACGTGGCCCATTGCTCCAAAACCTCCAACTTGCCCTTCACGCTTGCAACCGGTCCATCAAGCCAAGTCTTGTCTTGATCTTCTCCACCTTAGTCACATGACTCAATGGCATGTCTTATATGAATGAGCTCCTTCATCACATGTGTGAGCCTTGTAACATATCTAAGCCATTTCACCTCCATGACATAGGTTGCTCACACATGATGTACTACGGACTAATTACTTGTGTATCTCACTCAAACACATATTAGTCCACCTAAGGTTGTCATTCATTTACCAAAACCAAACAAAGACCTTTCAGGGGGTGCACCATACCTCTCTATATATAGGGGAGAGGGTAAGGGCACATATCTAGTCCTAGTTGGTTACAAGAGAAGAGTCCTAGTCCTATTACAGAATTTAGCTTTCATAGTAAGCTGACTAAATTGATCTAGAATAGCTTGATGTCCATACCACCTTGTCTCACATCCTTCAATAGATCATGGGCCATCCTAGGGCCCATCCAAGTAGTAGCCCCATGGGGAACCCATAGGACCTTGGTCCATCAACCCCCGAGGGTGTCATGGTTGAACTTGGAAGCCTTCTTGTTCCTCCTGATCTTGCTGGGTAGAAACAAGCATAGTCCGAGTGCTTTCATGAGTGAAGCCATGAGGTGCTCTATAAAGCCTCTAGGTGACGTGCACTTTTTACAAAAGTGCACTCACTGAGTGTAGCCCCTGAGCCTATTGCTGTCTGCAAATCAAGGAGTTAGAGGGTCTAAAAGAAAAAACATCCATAGAGAATATGTACCCTACAGCCCCCGAGCCTATGTCCGAGTACTTGTACTCGAGATAAGGATATGAAAAAGAATATACTCGAGGATGAGAGTGTCAGCAAAAATTATTGCCCTATCTGCTTGTACAGAAGCAGGTAAGATATGTCAAAGTCACATGCAAAGCTTTAGTACAGTTGGTCCAAAGATGCTCAGGATATTCGAGGGAATATGCCATCAAAGGTGCTACCAGGTGTACTATGACTTCACATGTGCTAGGAAAAGGCTGTCTGCACACTAAAAAGGTGTGGTGGGACACAATGTACCCTTGTAGTGTAGCATGTGAACCTGTGTAGGAGTTAGTAGCTCGTCCGTGTATTCCACATGAACCTGGTCCATAGACATCACCGAGACGCCTATAAAAACCCTCCTGGTGAGCACTTGAACCTCAGTTGTAGAAGAAGCAAAGTGGCTCAGAGGTTGAAGCTTGCAAATATGGTGGTGAGTGAAGTAGACCAACCCCTGGTAGTACTTGGTTGGTATAACCAAGAGCTATAGTGACTAGAAGAACTCTTGTGAGAGGGTTTAGAGGTAGGCTAAACCCATAGTTTTGCACAGTAGAGGAGTCTAGAACTATAACTAGAAGAAGTCTTATGACGGCTGGTGGGGTGGCACATCCAGCAGTCCCATGTTAGTTCTTCTAGGGTGCCTGTCAATGTCTATCCATGAAGGGTCGTACCCAGACCCAAATGTGTACCGATTGCATTGGCTAGGTGGTAAGATGTGCAAGTAGCTCATCCTTCATGCC
Source organism: Miscanthus floridulus (assembly GCF_019320115.1). Classification (NCBI taxonomy): domain Eukaryota; kingdom Viridiplantae; phylum Streptophyta; class Magnoliopsida; order Poales; family Poaceae; genus Miscanthus; species Miscanthus floridulus. Next base: position 29,873,586 of record NC_089591.1, on the reverse strand, counting down.
AGCTAGCAGACTTCCTTTTACAGTAGCTATGCTTCCAAGGGTAGTCGCCCAACAAATGTTCATAGCTAGATAGTGTACCCAAGGTTCTAGGCTAGGACACACTACACACCTGTTATCTACCCAGATGCATTACTCTTCTCCTCTTGGATCCAGGTGCATCGGGTATGAAAGTACCTACTGAGAAGCACAGAGTATGAGTACTCTATTTTCTCTGAGTATGTGTTGTCTTTATTATTGACTAAAAAAACTTGTATCCAATACTTGTAGCTCTCTAAATAAATAATCACTCATTATTCTGAGTGGTCTTGAATCTTGTAAAGTGTGTAACTTTGTATCAATTGAACTGTTGTTGAATAAAAAATCTTCAACTGAGTATTGCGCTATTTATGGCATACTGTCAAGCGATTGTCCGAATACTGCATCAATCATATAGGTACTTCATGATGTGGCCACGTAGATAACGGTCGTAGCGTGGCTAGTACCTAGAAAGAAGAAATCCAAAGGATAAGTCTAAACACATTGTGATGCGTTGGAAATCCTGAAAAGGCATGCAGCCATCGTATCAACCGCTCAGCTGCATTAAAATGGAAGGAAAACTAAAATGCCGCACCCGTTGGAATGATTGTCGGGCCACAAAATGGTGCAAACCCTATAAAAAGGGAACCATTCCTGTGCATCATCTTCCTCTGCTCCATTTGCTCTCTAAGCCCCCGAGCCACTGTGAGCGCTGCCAGTCTCGCATCTTGAAGCCCTAGATTTGTAAAAAGATCTGCTTGATGGGTAAGGGCAAGAACCGGAGTCTGCCGCTAAGAAAGTCACCGAGAAGAGGGCATTGGAGGTGCTAGAGATGGCCATAGCCGCTCAGATATACTTCTACCAAGAGAATCTTAAACAACAAGATTTGGAATTGGAAATTCGAACTCAGGAAGCTAGATTGCAGTGTGAGTGAGTGTGTTGAGCAGCCAGGAGGGGAGGTATTTATAGGGGTGATGGTGGAGGTAGAAGTGATGGGTGGTGGTTGAGTGGGTCCCATGTGTCTCCCATATTTGTACCGTATACACATGTATATAAATGCAATAAGAAATATTTTACAAAACTATGAAATATAAGAAGGTGAATTATGGTATTTTTAAATTTTTACGCCTCCATGGTAAATATTTCTCACATGGTTTTTATGCTCCATAAAAATTATTTACATGGGGCTTGAATTTTTATAATGCCATGATGGGAAAAAATTATAATGCAGGTGTTTAAAAGTAAGTATGCCAAAGTAAAATTTAATGCAAAAAATGATTATAGATAACTACCAAGTTACCTTCCAACGAGGGTTCGGTATTTTAAATCCACCGAACTAGACTTCTCCATTCACCTTTGTTCTTCGGATGTGACCTTTGGTCCTAGAGATGGAGACCCTAATACTTGCTTCTCACACCATTCCAAATTGGAGCATTGTTCTGGTCTCGGTTTGAAAGCGAATCGTTCTTCCTTGCCATTGATATGGAATTTGATTTCTCTGGCTCTGACATCAATGTGTGCATTTGTAGTACTCAGAAAGGGTCTCCCAAGTATGAGGGGTGTCTTCATATCCTCCTGTATGTCAAGTACTACAAAATCCATAGGAACAAAGAAGTTTCATATTTTTACCGAAATATTCTCGGTGATTCCTGTAGGGTAGCGGACCGATTGGTCAGCTAGTTGCAAACACATCGATGTTGGTGTAAGTGTTGAGTAGTTGAGCTTGTCGAAGACCTTCTTGGGCATGACACTAACGCTTGCTCCAAGATCGCATAATGCGTTCTCAAAGTTTTGGCTTTTGATCGAACAGTCGATAGTGGGACACCCCGGATCCTTCTTCTTGACAGGTGATGTGTTTAGGATGGTTGCACTACACTCCTCCATCAACTTGATTACTTCAGTGATGGGCAGTGGTCTTTTGTTATTGAGGATGTGTCTGGTACTTCGCATAGGTGGGTACCTGTATGTCATCTAGTAGAGGAATATTAATATATAACTTTTGAATTACCTCTACAAACTTACCAAACTGCTCATCCATTTTGGCTTTTTGATTTCTTCATGGAAACAGTAGGAACATAGTGTCATGAAAATCTTGTTGTAATTCTTGCTCTTATGTCACAATTTCTTCAACTTTATCATTTCTTTTCTCCTTTTCCTGCATTACCACTTGTGCCTTACCTGTCCTTGTCGGATACGGTGGATCACGAGTAGACTTGCCACCTCTTGTGGTTATAGCATTGAACTTTTCAAGGTTAGTAGCAAAAGGCAGAGTAGTGGCCAACTGGGCTAATTGAGATTCTATCTTTTTATAATAGCTAAGTTGGTCTTTTATGGTAGAAGAAAACTATCCATTTTAATATTTATGTTTTCTAGGACCTTATCATTAAAAGCAAGCTTTTTAGAAATATTCTCATTAATCCTAGCTTGTTCTAAGATTAAGTCTCTTTATAGCACCTGGTTTTAAGAACAAAACCAAATACGCATCATATGTGAGCCCAGGAAGTCAAATCTGACATATAGCTACAAATAAGGGTAATATCAAAAGACAATGCTCAATATATAACATACTTAGTATAAAGGATATAACCTTAGACAGCAAACATCGGAAAGACAACTCTGATCTTTGGGTGAAGACTCCAAACCATAGGGACAACTGACTGGTTGATCACAAGCCTAATTTCTCCAAACTCTAGCAATCTGGTACCCATCCAGGATTTTTCCAAATATGTGAAAAATAAAGCAAGCGTAAGTACATATCGTACTCAACAAATATAACATGGAGTTCATGAGGCTCAAAAGGCTGACACTGGTTTAACTACGATTAGCTTTTATTGAGTCATGATTTTATCAATAGGGTGGCAATAAAGTTATCATAAGCCTATAAACACATGATTAGGTAAACATGAATAATGAATATCATAAACACTATTCATTAGTGAGCATCTTTATCATCAGTATCATCAGTGTTCATCATCATTAACCATTAATGATCATCTATTCCATAAATGTTCCAAGGCCGCTCGTGACCGTGAGCACGACTGATATACCAGTTTTACACTTTGCAGAGGTGGTACACTTTCATTATGAGTCATGATTTACCCTTTTGCCCGAGGTAGCTAATCTCTTGACCCACTTCCAAGGAAGGTCGGTAGGGTTCACTATGAAGCCTTTCAAAGGTTCGTCTAACAAGTTAGGGCCATAAGATTCACTCCGCAAATAGATGTAGAGCCCCCCTTCCTAATGGCACAATGACGCGCAGCCTATGCACAAGGGGACAGAGGCTGCACTATACCTGATTCATCAAGCTATTCCTATGCTAATAAAGGTAACCACTAATAAGCTAGAAAAGATCCTCATACTAAGCTAAAGCCAAAGCCATGTAGCCCTCACAGCTGTACTATAAGTCCTGGATGATCACTTATAGATAAGTCCTTAGGGAGAGGAATCTAGAGCACCATAAAAATAGCCCAATGCTCTAGCCTCCTGGTTATTGCATAGATCATTAGTCAAGTTACAAGATCATGGTCTTTAATTGAGCACTAGCATCATACTACCCAATGCATATCCCATAGGAGACAAGGTATAAGTTCAATTCTAGGGAATCCCTATCAAGGTGACACACGCAATATGAATTAAATGTATTAAAGTTGATAGGAAACAAGGAAGATCTCATGCTATATTTACCTTAAACTTAGATCCTTCTTCTATTGATTCGTAGCCTCCAAAGAACTGCTTCTTGATCACCACGTAAAGCTCACTGACTGGACAAGATCATTAAGCACCACACAAGCATCCATGCAATTATTTACGAAGCAAACAATAGGTCTAAATTAGAACAATACACCAAACATAATAAACAATAGGTAAAAAGGTTTTAAAGATGTTTTACATGTTACTATGAACACATAGATGTGAAAAGCAGTCTAATCGGAGCTATAACAAAAAAATTAGAAATTAAACAAGATTTCCTTTAATAAATAATAGATTAAATCTAATCTCAAAATTTAAAAGTTGAAAATATATTTAACAGTTAGATAAATATGTAGATTAAGAAATTACGAATCTAACACAACTTGAACGGGTCAAATCAGAGTTAAAACGAAGATTTTATGACTAAAACAAGATTAGTGGCAAAACTGTAAATAGATAAAAGCGCATTTTTTATCTAACTGGAGAAACTATGTTTTCAAAAGAAGAAAATGTATTTTCAATCTAACTGAGGGATTTTATGCTTTCTGAAGGAGAAAACGTATTCTAAATCTACTAGAAAGAAGCTACGCTTTCAGAATAGGAAAACGTATTCTGGAAGTGCGCCGTGGACTGCAGGTTATATTACGCGAAACTGCAGGGGCTCTTTTGTAAATAAACTAGGTGAAGGGGTACTGGCGATCTTGGAATATTGGATTGAATTTGGACAGCCTAAATTAGAAAGGAGGGGGAGAGAGAGTGACTGACCGGAGAAGAAAACCAGCGCGGCGGAGCTCCATTACCGGTGGCGAGAAGTTCCCCGGAGCACTTGGATTGGGTTCTAGAGGCCACGGTTTGATGAGCTGAGAGCATAGGGAATAAGAGGAGAAGACGCTGAACTCACCTAGGGCCTTCTTATGGTCAACAGTGGGTCTACGACATCGGGCAGTGTGGCGGCGATGGCGACGACGACGACGACGACGAGAGGAGAAAAATCTAATTTACTACACGAGGGATTTCCCAAACTAGGGGCTCCACTTATGGTAGTTTTGGTGTGCTTTGCCCAAGGGGTTGGTACATATTTATAGGGAGAAAAACTCTCCACATCTACATCAACTTGCAATATGGTACTAATTGATGTTGCACCCTCCATATTTACTAATGGACCTAAATAATCATTAAAGCCCATTAGTAAATAAATTCATGGGCCTTTGAGATTTATTAGGATTATTGCACATGGGCTTTAAGAGTTGGTTGGAAAATGAGATATATTATTTATTTTCAGAATTAATTAATTTCACAAATAAAATAATTCTAAAAAAGTCCAGAATTGATATTTAAGCCACAAAAAATACTCTAAGACCTCCGAAAATTTGGGGAAAATTTCTAGAGACACTTTGGAACATGATAAACCCAAATAAAGTATTTAGAGCTTATGAAAAGATTGTTGGGAACTTGGAACATAAAGATTAAGGTGAAAGAGGTAGGAATTAAATTCTAGAAACAAGCTAAAAAATCCCTAGAGATAGATATTTGTCTCCTAAACGTATTTAAAAAAATTACATTCTGCACATAGAAACACAAGGTGTGATCGGCATGAATGCAACAAACAAGTTTCTACCTTAAGATAAATTTTAATCTAATGAAAATTTATTATTTCCCCATGTTTTCATGAGCATAAAAATACAAAATTAAATTATTTTAGCTCTATTTCAAGAGAAGCAAAATTTAGGGTGTTACAATTCTACCCCCCTTAAGATGAATCTCGTCCTCGAGATTCGGAAGATGTTGATAAAAGAGATACAGATTCTCCGCCTTTGAATTGTTCTCTACTTCCTCGTGTAGTTCCATCGTCTTGATAAGGATCCCACTTTACTTTATATACCTATTAACCTTACTCCAAGTATCTTGCCAAACTGATTCCAAGATTCTGACAGATACTCCAAACAATACTCAGATAACTCCAATCACTAGACCACCTTTCCTTTTTAGTCCATACTTATTAGACCTCTTTTTTCATATGTTCACCTTCCAACGGAGCCTTCTTACTTTCTTGGTCTAAAGTAGATTCTATTGCTAACTTCAAACATTAATGACTTCAGATGCTTAGATCAAGTTACTCAACTCTCAAATGACTATTCTTAGTCCATGGTGTCATTTGAATCTTCTTAGCATAACTCTCTCTTGCTAAAGACATCGACAACGACTTTTGCTTCTCCAAGTGATAGCACTTTTCCAAGTCATAAAACCTTGAAGGCTTTAATCCAACAATGATGTCACAAGCTCAAAACCATCTTAGTGAAGATGTCCTTTAGATTCTTGTGATCCACTTAGATGTCACTTTTACGCCCTAGAAGATAGCACTTCCATGCTTTATAATGGATAACTCTAGATCATACTTCCGATGTTCCATCTATTGCTTTCTTGCATAAGCCTCTTCTTCCAAGCTCACCTGAGGTTTCTTGATCCGAACTTAAAACCTTCTCTAGTAGCATTATTAATATCTTGACGATCTCGGTTAACCATCACTTGAACCTCTAATCAAACCTCATTGAAACTTTGAGTTTCTCTCATATCTTTGGGTACCACCTTCCTTATCAAATTAACCAATTCTTCCAAGTGAAAGCTAGAGAGTATGACTTAACTTCATATGGCACCTTGAACATTCAGAACCTTCTTAGTTGGATAGTTTGCATAGGCATGATCGTCTATCTTATTGATCTCCTCCAAAGGGGTTTGTTCCTCTACATTGACATATGAAAACTCACAGTCCACTTTACTTTCTTCATAGGACACACCTTCTAGCAGGTAATTCTCGTCTTCCTCAGGGGCAGGTTGGACACCCTCATACTCAATTCTTTCTCCGGACGATGTTGTTAGTAGCACCGAACGTTGAGCATACTTAATTACTCCTTTACAAGCAGATAACCACCCCTTTCCAAGAATAACATCAATGTCCATTAACTCCAAAATGATAATGTTTGCCTCGAAGTTCTTCCCTTTTATGTTAAGACTAACTTTTGGGCATATGTGGTTTGCCTTCTTTTCTCCTCCTAGAGAGTTAACTATTAGGGGTTTCCTCATCAGAAGCATAGTTATCTTATGATCTTCTGCGTATGCACTAGAGGTAAACAAATGTGACACACTAGGGTCAACAACACCATAAGTGGCCGAGTTTACTAGAATCAAACCATAAACTACCTCCTTATCTCCATGAGCGGTAATTAGATCTACATTGTTCAACCTACCTTGAATGTAGTTTCACTTTAATTATTTCCTTACACCTACTCCTTATGGACATTCTGTTTTGGCTCCTGCTGCTGTTGATTCTGGCTTTGATTACTCTCAGCAAGCTTCTCAAGACAATCGTTCTTATAGTGTTCAATTTTACCACAATCATAATCTTCCTCACTTGTAGAAGTATTTGTCTTCATCAAGGTGATAGTGGGAGGTAACAAACATGGCCCATGAGAACTAAAACATTGTACTTCATCATTAGGTTGCCGATACAGATCCTGATTTGTACTCCCAAGCAGATTCATAGGGCATGACTGATATTCTGCTTGTGTAGCAAAACAAAGACGAGTATTTCTTAACTGGCACTAAACGTCAAGCTTTCTCTTCTTCTCTTCCATCTCTCGATGCTTGTTCTTAATTACAATTGCTCTGTCCATTAATGTTTTGAAATTAGGATACACAACAGTCATCAACTATAAATTAAACTCCATCATTCAGTCCTTTCAAAAAGCATTTTGGTTTCATAGCATTGTTATCCACTTCTTCTGGAGCATAGCATGACAACTGAGTGAATACATCACGATATTCACACATAGTCATAGATCCTTGCTTGAGAGCCTAGAACTCATCTAGCTTGAGTTCTACCACACCTTAGGAATATGGTAGGACCTGAAGCTCTCACTAAACTCCTTCTAGGTGATCAGTCTTGTGTTGCACCCTAGAGTTGGCGGGAAGCAAAAGGCACCTTCTCATGGTCATCACACTGAGCTATGTCTAATTGTCGCTCCACAGCTCTAAGCCAGTCACCAACTTCTAGTGGTTCGCTTGTATGAGAGAATGTCGGTGGATGTCCCTTCATAAATTCACCACGCTTGTCAATATGTGATGCTTGATGTGGGTTGTTCAACACTCTTTGAGCAATAGTCTGTAATAACTGAGTCTGCATCATCAAAGCATGCTCTATAGATGGAGGATTAGATGGTGGTGAATTAGAATTGGTAGGATTCCTTCCTAGTGAGAGCTAGAATCTACAAAACCACCTTCACTTAGACTACCCCCCTTAAGAAAAGATCAATTAGGGGACACAAAAATGGTAGCTTGCACCTCCTTCTAGATGAGCTAACTAGTATCAAGATGTTCTGACATCCCAATGATACTCTCATGTATGGGCAAGAACAAGAAATCTGGAATTCCTCGTGAGCAGAAAAACAACAACATAATAAAACAGCGGTACTCTCATTCTGCTAATCCAATTAAGTGGTAGCTTACATCGTTGGAAATCTTATCAAATCCTCCACAACTTCCTTATAGAACACTTTTCCAAATTTTGCAGTCTAGGTAGTCAAAAACAGTGCACAACAGAATCTACTCTAGGCTTCAGACAACACAGGTGCATCGTCTTGTGATTTTTTATAATTCCATAACCAACATAGTTATTAGGGCGATTCTTGTGTTTAGAGAAAGATGTTGAAGTCCACCATTGTACAAAATTTTCTCATGATTTTTTGTCATCCAAGAATAGATATACAAGCTGATAAAGATATGTTGCTCCAAAAGACAAGATAGAGGAAATAGGAGAAACCAAAACCCAACTATTTATTACATTGATCCTTATACCTTAGGCCTATAAACTAAATGAAATTATGGGCAAACCCCATAAGATCATTGCATTCATTACAAAGATTCAAAGCAAGCATAAACATAATGACAATTCAACAAAGCCATAAAGCTGCACAACTCAATTATTGACTCAACTTGTGATACTATTGTCCTCATTGTACTAGGGGTAACAATCCTAAGACTCATCTTTAGATTATGCAAGAAGGTGGTGAGGAACAGTTCTAAAAGCATATCAAATCAAGGAGTGAATATAAGAACAAAGACTTTAAAATAAGCACCAAGGTAGAGATGAATAGCAAGGGTAGAGATATAGTAGAGAAGAAAATATCAAGGCTCATAGAGCAAGGGTTTTTGTAGCAACTTCTAAACCTTAGAACGCCTAGTTTCTACTAGGCTTATGTCCTACAGTCAATATTGCTCCGATACCACTTTGTAGCACCTGGTTTTAAGAATAAAACCATATATGCGCACCATATGTGAGCCTAGGAAGTCAAATCCCACATATAGCTACAAATAAGGGTAATATCAAAAGACAATGCTCAATATATAATGTACTTAGTATAAAGGATATAACCTTAGACAACAAACAATGAAAAACAACTCTAATCTTTGGGTGAAGACTCCAAGCCACATGGACAACTGACTAGTTGATCACAAGCCTAATTCCTCCAAACTCTAGTAATCTGGTACTCATCCGGGATTTTTTTCCAAATATGTGAAAAATAAAGCAAGCGTAAGTACATGTCATACTCAATAAATATAATATAGAGTTCGTGAGGCTCAAAAGGTTGGCACTAGTTTAACTACGATTAGCTTTTATTGAGTCATGATTTTAGTAATAGGGTGGCAACAAAGTTATCATAAGCCCATAAACACATGATCAGGTAAACATGAATAATGAATAGCATAAACAATATTTATTAGTGAGTATCTTTATCATCAGTATCATCAGTGTTCATCATCATTAACTATTAATGATCATCTATTTTGTAAATGTTCCAAGGCCGCTCGTGACCATGAGCACAGCTGATATACCAGTTTTACACTCTACAAAGGTTGTACACTTTCACTGTGAGTTATGATTTATCCCTTTCGCTCGAGGTAGCTAATCTCTTGACCCACTTCCAAGGAAGGTTGGTAGGGTTCACTATGAAGCCTTTCAAAGGTTCATCTAACAAGTTAGGGCCATTAGATTCACTCGGTAAACAGATGTAGAGCCCCCCTTCCCGATGGCACAATGACGCGCAGCCTATACACAAGGGGACAGAGGCCGCACTATACCTGATTTGTCAAGCCATTTTTATGCCAATAAAGGTAACCACTAACAAGCTAGAAAGGGTCCTCATACTGAGCTAAAGCCAGAGCTATGTAGCCCTCATAGCTGTACTATAAGTCCCGCATGATCACTTATAGATAAGTCCTTAGGGAGAGGAATCTAGAGCACCATAAAAAATAGCCCAATGCTCTAGCCTCCTGATTCCATGTTGCTAAAAAGCATATTTTAGTGTTTATTGCATATATCATTAGTCAAATTACAAGATCATGGTCTTTAATTGAGCACTAGCATCATACTACCCAATGCATATCCTATAGGAGACAAGGTATAAGTTCAATTCTAGGGAATCCCTATCAAGGTGACACATGCAATATGAATTAAATGTATTAAAGTTGATAGGAAATAAGGATGATCCCATGATATACTTGCCTTAAACTTAGATCCTTCTTCTATTGAATCATAGCCTCCAAAGAACTGCTTCTTGATCACCACGTAAAGCTCACTGACTGGACAAGATCATTAAGCACCACACAAGCATCCATACAATCATTCATGAAGCAAACAATAGATCTAAATTAGAACAATACACCAAACATAATAAACAACATGTAAAAAGGTTTTAAAGATGTTCTACATGTTACTATGAACACACAGACATAAAAAGCACTCTAATCGGAGCTATAACGAAAAAGTTAGGAATTAAACAAGATTTCCTTTAATAAAATAATAGATTAAATCTAACCTTGAAATTTTAAAAGTTAAAAATATATTTAACAGTAGGATAAATATATTTAACGGGTCAAATCAGAGTTAAAACAAAGATTTTATGGCTAAAACAAGATTAGTGGTAAAACTATAAATAGATAAAAGCGTATTTGGATCTAACCGAATATGCTTTCAAAAGAGGAAAACGTATTTTCAATCTAACAGAGGGATTTTATGCTTTCTGAAAGAGAAAATGTATTCTGAATGTACTAGAAAGAAACTACGCTTTTGGAATAGGAAAGTGTATTCTGGAAGTGCGCCATGGACTGTGGGTTATATTACGCGAAACATCAGGGGCTCTTTTGCAAATAAACCAGTCAAAGGGGTACGGGCAATCTTGGACCATTGGATTAAATCTGGATGGCCCAAATTAGAAAGGAGGGGGAGAGAGAGTCACCGGCCGGAGAAGAAAATCGGCGTGGCCGAGCTCCATTACCGGCGGCAAGAAGCTCCCCGGAGCACTTGGATTGGGTCCTAGAGGCCAGGGTTTGATGAGCCGAGAGCATAGGGAACAAGAGGAGAAGACGATAAACTCACCTAGGGCCTTCTTGCGGTCGATGGTGGGTCTATGGCATCAGACAGCGTGGCGGCGACGGCAACGGCGAGAGAAGAAAAATCTAATTTACTACACGAGAGATTTCTCAAACTAGGGGCTCCCCTTATGGTAGTTTTGGTGTGCTTTGCCCAAGGGGTTGGTACATATTTATAAGGAGAAAAACTCTCCACATCTATATCAACTAGCAATATGGTACTAATTGATGTTGCACCCTCCACATTTACTAATGGACCTAAATAATCATTAAAGCCCATTAGTAAATAAATTCATGGGCCTTTGAGATTTATTAGGATTATTGCACATGGACTTTGAGAGTTGGTTGGAAAATGAGATATATTATTTATTTTCGGAATTAATTAATTTCATAAATAAAATAATTCTAGAAAAGTCCAGAATTGGTATTTAAGCCACGAAAAATACTCCAAGACCTCCAAAAATTTAGGGAAAATTCCTAGAGACACTTTGGAACATGATGAACCCAAATAAAGTATTTGGAGCTCATGGAAAGATTGTTGGGAACTTGGAACATAAAGATTAAGGTGAAGGAGGTAGAAATTAAATTCCAGAAATAAGTTGGAAAATTCCTAGAGATAGATATTTGTCTCCTAAACGTATTTAAAAAACACATTCTACACATTTAAACACAAGGTGCGACCATCATGAATGCAACAAACATGTTTCTACCTTAATATAAATTTTAATCTAATGAAAATTTGTTATTTCCCCATGTTTTCATGAGCATAAAAATACAAAATTAAATTATTTAGCTCTATTTCAAGAGAACCAAAATTTTGGGTGTTACACTCTTAAGGATGGTTGCTTGGGATTAAAAGAATTATAATTATTACCTGGGTACTTACCTTGGTAAGTTGAACATTGTTGTTGATTCCATCCTTGTCTCTGTTGTTATGAACCTAAATTCTTGCCAATGATGTTTACATCCTCTTGATATTTAGGGAATTCAACCCCCAAATATTCTCCACATGTGTTTTGACCATTGAAAGCATCTTGAATGGCCTGATGATCTCTCTTGTATTTGGCTTGCTATTCAAGCCAATTCAACAATATGTCCATCTTGGTTGACAATGCAAACACCTCATCTGGTACTTCTTCACTCTTATTGCATAATTGGATGTTGCATGATGACCAGCCTTGATTAGAGGCTATCTTCTCCATAAGAGTTTCAGCTTTTCCAAGGGTGAGTGACATAAATGATCCTCCAGCATTGGCATCAAGTTGTTCATGAGCTTTCTGAGTTAATCCATGGTAGAAACTTTGCATGAGCATCCAATCTTACATTCCATGGTGAGGATAATCTAAAATATATTCTTGGAAATGTTCCCATGCTTCTGGAATGGTCTCTCCTTTTTGTTGTTGGAAGTTGGAAATCATTCCTCTTAAGGCATTGGTCTTGCCTACTGGGAAGAACTTTTCTAGGAAGGCCTTTGAACACTTTGCCCATGTATTGATGTTGTCTTTGTTGGTGTAAAACCATTGTTTCACCTTTCCCACTAGTGAGACTGGAAACAAGCGAAGTAGTATGATGTCTTGAGCAATGTCCTTGATGACAACTATGCGACTGTTCTCTAAAAAATTCTAAAGATGAGCACTAGCATCTTCATGTGCCTTTCCACTAAATGGGGGTAGCTTGCACCATGTTGATGAAGCTTGGCTTGAGCTTGAACTCAAGGTTGTTAGTTTTGAGTGTTGGTAGAGTGTGAATATTCTCGGTGCTTGGAGCAGAGAACTGTTGACGGTAGTTAACAAACATTATAAACCATCAATATAACATGCATAAGGGCATAAATATAATCAATCACCAACAAAGGTCTAGGGGTTTAAACTAATAAATTCCACAAGTTTTGGTGAATATGTATTTTCTGTAGGGTTTATCCAGAAAACCGTTAAGGTGGACCAAGATGTCAGATTTAATTGCGCTTATCCGCAACGAAATGGACACCAGAAGGTTCTAGAAGACTCGAGAGGACATCACATTGAAGCGGAGGGCGAGACACCACTAGGTAGTAATAAAGAACTACTTAGTATTATTCTAGTAGTAATGTTATGTAGTACCAATAAGCATCTCTAGCATCATTACTAGGGATGACAACCTAGTAAAGTAATGTTAGGAGATATAGGTTTATAATAGTTGGCTACTAAACAATTGACAAGCTAATAAATACCAACAAGAACTCATGCAGAGTTTTGTTAGCCATAGCTCAGAAACTGGTGTTGAGCTTCCTTTTTTATTTGGTTGATTCTGATTAGAAGTTATTGGTGAACCACAACCAATTCTGCAATACCCTGTATAAAATACGAACAACGACAAAAAAGGGTAAGCCTGCTAAAGCAGAGTTGTTATGATTTTATCAATAAGTATTTATTTGATCAATTCTCTATAGCCATGTGCCCCTCCCTAGCAACGGCGTCAGAAATGCTTGTTGACATTTCTTAGCATCACTCTTTACTAAGTTGTCATCCCTAGCATGATGCCAGAAATGTGTGGTTGGTAATTATTAATGACACTTGTAAACTCAGAAAAAATTATATATGTTAAAGTAAAGTATCCACAAGCGCACAGATAATATACCATTGTAGCATTTTACCCAGGAGTATATCGAGTATTGTTAATTATATTTTATCTATAGGGAGGAGCTATGGGATTGTTGGCATAAAGATATTGACAAATATGTGTACTTATGATAAAACCACTCTCATGCTATGGCAGGAGTAAGTCAAATGATAAATAAAGATAAGTGTGAAGCATTGATAATAATTCCAGAGATAGAAATAGAGACTCATAAAATGTAGCATGGCTAGGCAGGAGATTCAGTAAGAGCAAAAGATTCCTAAGTAATTCCTTATTTACTAAGTCTTTTGTACACCCAAGTATATACACTCTCATCTACAGCATAATTAACTTTGGATCTATGTGAAAGGGGGCCATGACGCCTAAGAGGGGAGGTGAATTAGGCAACTTAAAAATCTAACTTCTAAACTATGGGCTCTTTTTCTAACCCTAGCAAAACTTATGCAATAGATAAACTATCTAAATGTGCAACAATGGTTTTGTTAGTGTGTTGCTATCTCTACTGCAAAAGGAGTAATACGATCAATGTAAATGCGGAAGCTAAAGAGCAAGGTAGAGATATGCAAACTCCCGCTGACGACTTCGGTATTTTTACCGAGGTATCGAGAAGCGCACAAGCTTCCCCCTAATCCTCGTTGGAGCCCCTCGCAAGTTCCAAGCTTCTAGTTGAGTAACTCCATGGATAGCTGATGGGCACACGTCTATGGATCATGTGTGATGAGTAGTTGTGTCCCGATCTTCTCGAAGGATCCACGAACTTGATAACTTGTCGCTGCATGACCTGGTGAAGAGGCAATGCACCATGAAGGCTGCCCATGCTACGAACTACCGAGATAATCACCCTTCCACATACTGATGAAACAGCCCACGCAATCACGCCATATAGATGTGAAGGCACAAACTGGGTGAACCGTAGTTCGGCGTTCTACAATTCCCTTAGGAATCGAAAGAACAAGTTTGCAAGCCTCACAAGACTCATGCTAGAACAAGAACTCAAAGAGTTTGTATTTTTGAATTTGCAATCTCGAAGTTACTGTTCATGTCACCCATTACAAGGATATATAATACTAGTTGAGTTTCAGTTTGGAAGAAATAAATGAGAACATGTAGTGGAAAGTTGTAACACTACTTTTATTAATAGCCAGGCCTAGTGGGATGCATGGATGGTTGGCATTCTTCTGCATGCATGCTGGAACATGTGTGGATAGCAACCCGGTTGCTGGCTGCATGCATTCCTAACTTCCGAAATATTTGCTTGCACTCCAATGACTGTTATTCATGGTAGCTGAATGTTCTTTTCTCTCTCTCTTGCACGTCCAGGTTCCTTGCTTATATTTGGCGGGCAGAATCCATCATCATCCCACGCTTGTTCATGCACTACATCATTCCTAAGAACATTGAAACAAGTACTCAAAAGCATAGGCCCATTCAACATAATCTGATTATTAAGCATAAGGTTAGCATTCACCTGAGAATCAATTTCCTTCTCCAATTGTTTTGCTCTACTCCTTATAATCGGACCAGCTATATCAAATGTAGTTTCATTTGGAGATGAGTGAATGCTAGGAATGTCCTCATTAGCCTCCCCCTCTTGAGAAGGAGGCGTCCTCGACTCAGGCTCACCAACAAATGGAAGCAAGTCTTTGACAGTGAATGTTGTACTCACATTGGAATATTCAGGTGTCAGCTCAATTTTGTAAGCATTATCATTTATCTTGTGTAAAACCTTGAACGGACCATCACCCCTAGGAGATAACTTACTCTTGCGCTGTTGGGGAAATCGATCCTTGCGTAGATGCAACCACACGAGGTCTCCAGGCTGGAATGTAACCTTCTTCTTACCTTCGTTCGCTTGCTTTGCATATTGTGCTAATTTCTTCTCGATATTCCTTCTTGTCTCATCATGTAGCTTCTTGAGAAAATCCGATCTCTTTGTTGCATCCAAGTTAACTTGTTCCTATAATGGTAAAGGCAAAAGATCCATGGGAGTATGCAGCTTAAAACCATAAACAATTTCAAATGGACAAAAATTTGTTGTGGAATGGACTGCCTAGTTATAAGCAAATTCAACATGTGGAAGGCAGTCTTCCCATAGCTTCAAATTCTTTTTTAGCACGACACGCAGCATGGTGGATAGGGTATGGTTGACAACTTCAGTTTTCCCATCCATTTGTGGATGACAAGTGATGGAAAATAACAACTTCATGCCAAGTTTAGCCCATAAGGTCTTCCAAAAATAGCTTAGAAATTTTGTATCTCGGTCTGAAACAATAGTCTTTGGCACTCCATGTAGACGAACGATCTCCCTGAAAAACAAATTAGCAACGTGTGAAGCATCATTGCTCTTATGACATGGAATAAAATGTGCCATTTTAGAGAAGCGATCAACAACAACAAAGATAGAATCCCTCCCCCTCTGAGACCTAGGTAACCCCAGAATAAAATCCATGGATATATCTTCCCAAGGTACAGTTGGGACTGGTAATGGAGTATAAAGACCATGGGGATTAAGGCGAGACTTAGCTTTCAAGCAGATTATGCAGCGCTCAACATGTCGCTGGACATCACATCGCATATGTGGCCAAAAGAAATGATCAGAGAGCACGTCCAATGTCTTTTTGATGCCAAAATGACCAGCTAAGCCACCAGCATGTGCTTCCTGCAAAAGAACTTGATGAATCGAACAGGCTAGAATACATAGTTTGTTAGTCCAAAATAAGAAACCATCATGCACATAATACTTGTCCCATCCTTTTCTAGCAATGCAATGAGAGAAAGGTTCTTTAAAATCAAAGTCATCAGCATAAAGTGTTTTAATGGATTCCAAACCAAGCACTTTTGTATCTAATTGTGTAACCAAGCCACATCTCCGTGATAAAGCATCGGCAACAATGTTATCTTTCCCACGCTTATGTTTTACAACATAGGGAAATGTTTCAATGAACTCAATCCATTTAGCATGTCAACAGTTCAGCTTGCCTTGGCTTTTGAGATATTTTAAAGCTTCATGATCAGAGTGGATGACAAATTCTTTAGGTAACAAATAATGTTGCCAAACTGCCAAAACTCGAACTAAGGCATAAAGCTCTTTGTCATAGATAGAGTAATTCAGATGTGGACCATTTAACTTTTTAGAAAAGTAGGCAACAGGTTTACGTTCCTGAAGTAGCACGCCTCCAATGCCAATACCACTTGCATCACACTCGATCTCAAAGGTCTTACCAAAGTCTGGTAGTTGTAGCAGCTGTGCTTCACAAAGCTTTCTTTTCAACTCTTCAAAGGCTTGATCCTGTTCATCTCCCCACTTGAATGGAACATCCTTCTTTGTCAAATTGTTAAGGGGTGCAGCGATTGCACTGAAATCTTTAACAAAGCACCGGTAGAAACCTGCAAGACCATGGAAACTTTGAACTTGGCTCACATTTTTAGGAGTAGGCCAATCCTTTATCGCTTTCATCTTCTCTTCATCAACCTAGATGCCATCCGCAGTCATAACAAAACCAAGGAAAACAACATGATCTGTGCAAAAGGTGCACTTAGAAATATTTCCATACAATTTCTCTACTCTCAAAATAGCAAGGACTACATGGATACGATCAAGATGCTCATCAAATGATTTACTATAGATCAAGATATCATCAAAATATACAACCACGAATTTGCCAATGAAAGCTCTTAAAACATGATTCATTAAATGCATAAAAGTTGAAGGAGCATTCGTCAAACCAAAGGGCATCACAAGCCATTCATATAAGCCAAATTTGGTCTTAAATGCTGTCTTCCATTCATCACCAATTTTCATGTGAATTTGGTGATAGCCGCTGCGTAAATCAATCTTGGTGAAAATAGTTGAGCCAATCAATTCATCTAACATGTCATCAAGCCATGGAATGGGATGGCAATATCTAACAGTTATAGCATTGATAGCACGACAATCAACACACATGCGCCAAGAGCCATCTTTCTTCGGGACTAAAAGAACAGGAACAGCACATGGTGATAAGGATTCACGAACATACCCTTTGTCCAAAAGCTCTTTTACCTATCACTGAATTTCCTTTGTCTCTTCGGGATTGGTGCGGTAGGCTGGACGATTTGGAAGAGAAGCACCTAGTACCAAATCAATTTGATGCTCAATTCCACGGAGTGGAGGAAGTCCAGCTGGCACCTCATCAGGAAAAACATCTTCGAAGTCCTATAAGAGATCAAGAACAACACTAGGCAGTGATGAAGGTAAATCGGTAGTTGAAAGTAGGACCTCCTTGTGCAAG
This sequence comes from Miscanthus floridulus, assembly GCF_019320115.1. NCBI lineage: Eukaryota > Viridiplantae > Streptophyta > Magnoliopsida > Poales > Poaceae > Miscanthus > Miscanthus floridulus. Next base: position 29,855,569 of record NC_089591.1, on the reverse strand, counting down.
AGCACAAAGAATGGGGCTGTGATGTTCTTCACTTCTCTCAAATCACTCCTGCTCACAAATAAGCACTCATTTTGGTGTAGCTATTTTGAAGTGGAATGAGGCTTTATGTGGCTGGATGGGTTAGGAGTCTCTCCCTTACTAGTGTTGGGGGCCTCACTCAATTTTCTTTTCTAAGATTCTTCTCTTTTCATGCGAGCCACATCTGAAGCATAGATCTCTTCTAGAGATAATGGAACAAGAACCACCTTCTTGTCTTTGTGAATGAAAGTATATTTGTTAGACCATCCAAAGTGCACCGAATCCACATCAAATTGCCATGGATGACCCAACAGTAAATGGCATGCTTGCATGGGTACAATATCACAATCAACCTCTCCATGATAGTCACCAATGGAGAATGACAAGCGGACCATAGCTGAAACCTTCACTGTCCTAGAATTATTCAGTCATTGCATGTGATACGGATGTGGATGGCGATGTGTCTGCAAACCAAGCTTCTCAACAAGCAAAGCACTAACAATATTGTTGCAGCTCCCACCATCAATGATGAAGCGACATACCTGTCCTTTCACTTTGCATCATGATTGAAACAAATTGTGGAGCTGGCCTTGCTCAGTAGCAACAAATTGTGTTGAAAGAACTTGCCGAACCACCAAAGAAGGAGCTGGTGTATTTAGAGTAGAAGGCGCCAAATTAGGAAAATCAGCAAGCAACTTATCAAAATCAGCACAAGTAAGCTCAGCTGGATGCTGAAGAACATCATCTTGGGAGAACTCATCTTGAGCAAAATCTGGAAGAGATTGAATGGCTAAACAATTCAGACCTAGCTCAAAAGTACCATCCTTTGCTGAATACTCACAAGTGTCAAGAGAAAGGTCTGCTAGTGCTTGGGTAATAGGCTCATCCTCCTCTTCACTTTGAGAATCATAAGAACCATCTGCAAGTGCGATAATAGTGTGTCTATTGGGACATTCAGCTTGCTTATGTCCATGACCACCACACTTAAAACACTCAATCTTGCTTGTCTTCCGTTGGGCTGTTGTAACAGAAGAGTTGGACTGATTGGAATTTATAGCTTTGCCTCTTGAATCAAAATGTTTGGCAGACGTTGAAATTAAATGAGAAGTTGCATGAGATGAAGGTGTGTGCACCCCTGACCCGTGCTGCTGTGAATGGCGCCATGGAGTAGAACTATTAGGAGCTGAAAATGAAGCACGGTTCTTATAAGATTCAGCAAGCTGCCGTTCTGCCCTTTTTGCAAAATGTAGCAATTCATCCATAGTGTTGTAATTAGTCATGTCCACCTTGTCTGTGATTGGTTTATTAAGACCAACCAGAAATCGAACCATCATTGATTCCTCATCTTCAGTGATACCAGTACGAAGTAGACATATTTCCATTTCCTGAAAATATTCATCCACACTACGATGACCTTAGACAAGACGTTTTAGTCTCAAATGTAGATCACGAGAATAATGGGCAGGAACAAATCTCCGCCTCATTTCTCGTTTCATGTCATCCCAAGTAATACGATCATGTCCAACACAGTGGAAATCAGCACACACTTGATTCCACCAAGTGATTGCATAACCTGTGAACTCAATTGCAGCAAGCTTTGCTTTCTCGACAAGAGGATAAGTATAGAAATCAAAGATCTGATCAACCTTGGTCTCCCACTCAAAATAATCATCAGCACTTTCCTTTCCGTTAAATTTTGGAATAGACACTTTCACTTTGCTTAAACCATCATCATCACGACGATGACAGCGGTCACGATAACCATGATGGACACCATGCCGATGATCATCCATGTCGGACCACATATCATCATCACTATCATAATCTCCACCTCCAACTAGAACGCACCGAGCATGACCGAAACCATGGCCAAACCCACCACGTCCATGTCCATGACCAGCGGCACGACAAGGTGCCTCGTTATCCTCATTGTCATCATCCTCATTTGGTGGTGGTTCTCTATGAGGCATGTTCAATTGGAGAGTTTGTAGTTATTGCATCAAATCATTCATTTGTGTATGCAGCTCCTAGAATTCCTCCACCAAAACAGCGGCACTATCTCCATGTCCTGCCATATTAGTAGAGGGGCAAAAAAATAGGACAATATATATGTGGAATATATGTGGAATCACTCCCTCACCACTTGCTAAACAAGTTCTTTCTCTTCCTAGAAAGGGCAAGAACCGGGGCTGCAATCTGTAGTGGAAGAGTGATTGTACCAGAGACTACGGTGCAATAGCTCACAGTGCTTTTTAGTGGAGCTTGGTGGGGATAAAATGTACAAGTAGTGCGCTGAAATGTAGTGATGCAAAACCAAATAATAATCCAAAAGAGAAATAACACAAGTCTAAGTTGCTAAATAGAAAGAAAAAGATGCAAAAGAAAGGAACAATATGGAAGAAGTGGAAACAACTCGCACCAACCAAAGTGCTGCTCAGGCCCCTTTTGGCGTGCTGATCACAAGTCTCTTTTGTTTCTTTTATATATATATACTCTCGCTTTTTTTTCTTTTTCTTTTTTGATATCTTTTGAGACAAACGCAACACAACTTTCAACTAATGGGGCACCGCAAAGACAACATAGAGGGGTGGTGCATCCCAAAGAACAAGAAAACTCAGGTGGAAAGGGTTGGAATTTGTGGCGGTTAAAAAGCAATCAAGGGTGGGACAGGTGGGACTTTTTTTAATATATATATTCAGCTCATCAAGGATGAAAGTTAGAACGATGTGGAAAAGAAAAATGTTAGCAACTAGACAAGTCTCAAAGGATTGAAAACTTGATAATGCAAACTACAAATCAGGCACAAATGAGAGGCTGTAGGTTTTCTATTTGTCTATGTGTGGACTGTAGGTATAAAAAAACTATCCTACCAAAATAAGAATGATCCAAACGAGTAAATGGAGGCTCTGGTACCAGATGATGGGCACACATCTATGGATCACGTGTGACGAGTAGTTGTGTCCCGATCTTCTCGAAGGATCCACGAACTTGATAACTTGTCGCTGCGTGACCTGGTGAAGAGGCAATGCACCGCGAAGGCTACCCACACGATGAACTACCGAGATAATCACCCTTCCACGTACCGACGAAACAGCCCACGCAATCACGCCGTATAGATGTGAAGGCACAAACTGGGTGAACCGTAGTTCGGCGTTCTACAACTCCCTCAAGAATCGAAAGAACAAGTTTGCAAGCCTCTCAAGACTCACGCTGGAACAAGAACTCAAAGAGTTTGTATTTCTAAATTTGCAATCTCGAAGTTACTGTTCACGTCACCCATTACAGGGATATATAATACTAGTTGAGTTTCAGTTTGGATGAAATAAATGAGAACATGTAGTGGAAAGTTGTAACACTACTTTTATTAATAGCCAGGCCTAGTGGGACGCATGGATGGTTGGCATTCTTCTGCATGCAAGCTGGAACATGTGTGGATAGCAACCCGGTTGCTGGTTGCATGCATTCCTAACTTCCGAAATATTTGCTTGCACTCCAATGACTGTTATTCATGGTAGCTGAATGTTCTTTTCTCTCTCTCTCTTGCACGTCTAGGTTCCTTGCTTATATTTGGCGGGCAGAATCCATCATCATCCCACGCTTGTTCGTGCACTCCATCATTCCTAAGAACATTGAAACAAGTACTAAAAACATAGGCCCATTCAACATAATCTAATTATTAAGCATAAGGTTAGCATTCACCTGAGAATGAATTTTCTTCTCCAATTGTTTTTCTCTACTCCTTGTAATCGGACCAGCTATATCAAATGTAGTTTCATTTGGAGATGAGTGAATGCTAGGAATGTCCTCATTAATAGCCTCGGGCATTCTTCACGCGCAAGTGGGTCTCCGATGTGTCTTCTGGCAAGCCTCTCCTGGATGCTCCCCGCCATCTTCACTATCAAGCTTCTGGCCGAAACGCCACAGGCCTTATTCCCTTCGATACACGATGGCGGCCACACAACAAACACGGTTGGTGTGATCTCGCAAGACTACAAGCCCCTCTGATGTACAACAATGGTGCACGCAAGCACCGAGTGGTAAGAGGTATGCAAACCTCACTAAACACTAGGCCTAAACCTAGAGCAAGCGCATAAGCGGTGGTCTAATCAATGTAAGCACTTCGCAAAGCACCTACGCTAATCACCTAATAGAACACTAAGCACTATGCAAGTGGAGATCACTAAAATGGTGTATCAACACCTTTGGTATATTTCCTCAGCTCCACACTTCTCAAATGTCCTGTTGGCGGTTGTATTTATAAGCCCCACTAAGAAAGTAGCCGTTGGGACGAAGTCTCGCTTTTCTGCTACTGACCAGACGCTGATCACGTCCTAACCGGATGCGTCCGGTCATCCCAACCGTTGGAGCTACGATCCACTGATCGGACATTGCCAGCGTCTGGTCACTTTCCACTGGGACACGTTCGGTCAAAAGTTCGCTGCTCTAGAACCTCTCTGTACTCGATCAGACGCTGCTGTCCTGAGTCCGATCGGTTTGCCGCCAGCGTTCGGTCACTTGCTGAGTGTGTTGTCGGACTGATGAACAGTGCCATTGGTGCATCCGGTCGATTCACTTGTTCAGCGTCTGGTCGCTGCTGCCGACGCCTACTGTTGCCGAGCCACTGATCGGAGCATCCGGTCACTTTCTTCCAGCATCCAGTCTAGCGTCCGGTCGCTTCTATGAGCTCGTTTCTTCACATTCTTGCATGCGGCTTGGTTCCTATCTTCATGCTTGGACTTTGCTTGATATCTTGGGTTTTCTCTTGTGCTCCTAAGGTCTTGCTTGAGGTGTTGATCATCGGATCATCACATCACCTTTGTCCAAGTCACGTCTTGCATCCTATTGAACTACAAAACAATCACTTGCAAATTCATTAGTCCAATTTAGTTGTGTTGGTCATCAAACACCAAAATCCAAAATAAATAGGCCTAGGGTCTATTTTCCTTATAGTATGAATAAGAAACATTACTAAAGAAGATAAAGAATAGAGCTTGTCTCCCTTTGCAACCATGTTCTACTTGCTCTACAAACGGGGAGTGGACTACAAAGGACTCAATGGGAGTGTCACATCCATGATCTACCACATGACCCAGAGTGCAGAATGCATCCGCAGGTAAACAATATCTAAGCACCATGCTTACATAATATTGACCACTTAATCCACGCACGTCTTGGGCTAACCGCTTTGCGAACATATGCATAAACTCATCATCAATCACAACTATATCAAGTATATAACTAGAGCAAACTTAGAACATAATAAATGGCAACATAATATTGAAGCAGCATAAAGTCATAAATAAAGAGATACAATGGCTATACCGGTCTCCAGACAGCAGATCCAGAATCCTGAGCAATAGCCCACACTCTACTTGAACCTTGCTCGCTAGCCTATACTAGAACTTTGAAGAATTGGAGCTCTATTCTCTTCTCTCTAGACATCCTAATTTCTGGTCTGATCTTGACTTAAGGCAGTGTGCTCTGGAGGCGGGCAAGGGCTGATTATATAGGCCGAAGTGTCAATCTTGAGCCCTCTGTTGACACCAAAATTTGGTAAGCTTACCCTCGAAAGGAAGAGATCGGCCGGTGATTTTAAGAACAAGAAAGTCTCCTAATTAATGGATATTTAGGAGCCGGCCAAAAAATATTATTTAATATATTTTTGGGAGAAGCCTGACGTTCAAGACATCTTCGAAGTAAAGACAAGGGAAAAGTGATGGAAGCCAGAAGATCATAGAAAATGAACGCGTCATGATGGGAGACATTTATATTCAGCCACGTGTGCTTCCAAGTTGGTAACGGTGTGATGCATTGGAAAGAAAAGATGATGGAAATATTCATTATCCAACAAGACTAGCATCGAGGCTGAAATATTTTATTATTCAAGCATGACATATACTTGTTGGTTTCATGAACTTGAGATACACCAAGCTGTGTAATAAATCGGTTCTGTACAAGCCAGCCTGGGAAGGAGTCCAACATATTCATTAATTGAAAAGTGAATCCAAGCCCAAAGGAAAAGCAAAAATCATTTGATTGCTAATCGGAGAAAGAACAAAGCAAGCCAAGCAAGTCCGAGAGTCCAGGTGCTACCCGATTGCTTACTCACGTGAGGAGGAAAGAAAGCAAATCAAATATGGTTATTTATTGCTTGGGCTTGTGTTGACGTAGCTGCCAACGAGACAGAAATCCAATAGATTGATGTGCACGCAAGCAGAGCCATTGTATCTCAGCATTTTCCTTTATTTAGATATATCTTGGTAGGAAAGTCTCTTCATGACTCTTTTCAGCCCACGGTATAAATATAAACCCCCGGTTATTGTATCAGACATCCACACATCAATCAAAATCAGTCTTTACTTTTTTGACTTCACACCAACCCTTAAGAGTAGGAGTAATGCATCAGCTCATTGATCTCTTACAAATCATAATATAGATCAAAGTTATCTATCACCTGTTATCGAATATGCTAAGATTAGTAAAATTTTCCTTACTGTTTTTTGTTGATTCACCAGCTATCAATCTTGTTATAATTAATGATTTATTAATTATAACAAATCATCTGATTGAGATAGAGACAGATCGGCATCATATCATCTTAATTGGTCGTCCTTTGATCTGGTCACGCTTTAAATCTCATAATTGACGACAGTCGATTTGTTCACATGTTATATCATTTTCATCAAACTTATCGGCTCAACGTTTTATATCGATCATATTCTATTTAGCTGATGATTTTTTTCTGATGTTCCATGAGCATCGTATATTTCAATTTGTATCATTATCGTTTAATATTAGCCGATAATCCTTGATTCAAAGGTCTTCATTCCATGAATACGTTGGATATCGACTATTTAGTCGATAGCCCCATTGAATCGGCTATCTGGCCACATATTGGAACTGTTTGGTGCAACACCGACATATTCGACCTTAAACTACTGATTATTCTCTCCTTGTCAATTGCAGGGTCAAATTGACTGGCACACCTTTGGTTCTGAAACCACCGTTCTTGTGTTCAAGCTAAGCAGATCTCTAGGCTCACTCTGTTCAAATCATCTAGCTTGCTGTGTGCCAGGCGCATCACCACTTTTTTGCACCGATACATATTTTGGCATGTCCAGTCGGACCACAATTGTTTAATTAGAAGTCAGCCAAAATTGATCATTATGCTGAATCTTCAGGACTGTTCTGAGAACATCATCCATATTGCCAAGATTTACCACCACACGAGGCTTGCAAGCCAATCCCACTATACATGTCATCTGCATGAGGCCGGTTGCGGCATGTGGCAACACATTGACACTCCAAGTGATAAGCTCAAGAAGATCAAAAGTTGCTGCTCCTGTACTCCACCGCTCAATGAACTATTTGGCTGAGTGCACACAAAGATATTTACTTGGCTTGGTTAGACTACTAGCTTAAAGAAGATTTATATAGTACATTGATTTGGATCAGAGAAGATGGAAATGGATTATATTGGTCATATATATCAAATCAGATATGGAGTGCTCAGGCATGTGTTGGAGAAACTCCTAGATGGAATTTTTCATTGGGCAAGTAGTATAAAAAGTGATATTTATGGAAGCTTGCCGATGGAGATCGGCTATCTGAAAGTGGAATCGGCTGGGGTCCAAAGTCTTGCTCGCTAAGCCGATGCAGCCTCAAAGAACCGATTTCCATGTTGCAATCAGATTAGATAAAAAAAAGCCGATAAATTTCTTGGCGAATGACTTCAAGTTGCTTCATCATCTTGGCCTCTTTCAACTTCAACTGTCGTTTGATTTTTTTCTCTACTTGGAAACATCTTTATCGAATGACCTATTGACTATTCTTTTCTAGGCATCAAGGAATTCATATTGTTAACATTCAATGTAAAGATAAGGATCCAGGAGCAGGTCTAGAGATCAGGTTAATGATTATTGTAATTTTGGTACAAGGAATCGGCTGTTCAGGAGAAGAATCAGCTATTGGCTTAATTTCAGAAGAAACTAGCAAGGGATTTAGATTTTAGAAGTAGTCTTGGCCCAAGCAAGTACAGTGACCACACGAGTATATCATCACCGAAATGCACCTCGAAGAACAAGCTAGAGGGTCTCACTGTGCAGCAGGCACTGGATGGCAAAAAGCCATCCTAGACCACATTCAAAAGCATCGACTGAGTAGAAAGTGTGTTAGTCGATACAGTGGAGTAATCAGATTCTTCTTAAAAGCCCGAAGAGGGATATCGGCTTGGAGAATATCAGCAGCAGAAGTCCACAATAGTCAACTAGGCAGTCGATACTTCTACAAAGGTGGTCTAAAGAGATGTCAGCTAATATCAACACATCAGCTATTTACAGTTTGGTGTATGCATAGCCAATGTGATCAATCATGCAAGAATATTAACCAATGACTTCTGGAAATATATTGCCAGGGCTGCTGTTAATAGAATTCCCAGCAGTAGAAGTTGCAAGATTCTATTTTTGGAAAATTGGTGGTAGTACTTTGAGAAGCCAATAAGTATCGACTACATGTTATTCAATTGGATCTGATGCCAAGTTAATTATGGAAGCATTAAATATAATGTTAAGTTAATGGTGGGTATATTGCCATTATTTCATCAGTCATGAGATGATCTTATTCGCTATGAGCATTTATAATTTAAAGCCAGTAGCCCTCAATGAATATCATTGTAGCTTCTGGTTATATCTTGAATTCTTTCATTAGCTATTGTTTCTTGATACGATAAATGGCCGATGGAGGTAATAACAAAGGATAGCCGATGGATGGATTTTTGCTCTGGTTAAGCATATTCTATCGGCTTATTATCTAAGCTTGTTCACGGTGGAATCACAATCGTTTGAGAAGTCAGGGATATCAGCTCCAATATTGAAAACTATTCAGCACTATTCTGAGGCAAGTTGGAATTCACGTACGAAGGAAGTTGAAGAAAACTTAACTTTGCCTACTAGTTACCTAGTTGCATGTGAGATTATTTAAAAAGTACAAGAGATAAAGTTTGAATGCCACACATGTGCACATGGCCACGTTGATGCTTGAGTCTGAAGCTTGGTGCTTGATAGCAGTATCCGATTGAAGCACAGAGCGAAGGCGGGACCTACTTATATTCAAAGGCGTAATGTATCAGCTATTTGATCAAGCTACAGATGTTGTCATCATCTTAGGAAACAGTTACTTAACCGAAAATCAAGTATTCGGGCCGATGACGCCAATAGAAGGTGATCAGCAAGGATTGTTCAAAGCCGATGGAATCTAGATAAGCATCATTGGAAGTTGGTATATACAATGCTATCTTATGCATACGGAAGACGGCTTGCAAGCGTCTTGGAATCCAGTTGGAGACAGTATGATGGAAACAAGGAAGCCAAGCCGTTAAGTGTGTATGTGCTGTGTCATGGATGGGGATTCCAAGAAGGATATGGGTATACATTTGCTAGTTGATTGGCTAGATGGAGCTGATAAAGTCTAGTCAATCATTTATGAACCCCTAGTGATCAAATCCATCTTGGGTTCGATACTCCAATTTTATTAGCACTTTTGCATGTGGTGCTAGCCTGGCTAGTTTATGAGAGGAAAAACTAAAGGGAAATACTTATATATCATATATGCAAGATAGTTCACCAGCCAAATGGCAAAGCCAGATCATGAAGCCGATAAAGACTGACAGCCGATGACAATTGTTGACTCAGTTGGAACCAATCGACGAGTGTGTGAAGATAGTCGATATCGATGGTTGAAAGTATATTGAAATATTTTATTGCATCAAGTTGATCAGTAAGTCAATTGGACATTGGCTTTTAGAAATATTGATACATCGGTTATTTTTTATTCAAAGATTGTTGCCTCTAGGTTGCTTATCGGCTTGCATAAGTATAACTCATCGACTATAAAAACTAAATAGCTGATGGAGCATTAGTTGAATGGAGTTATTTTATTAACAAGCTAATAGCCAATGGAGCATGGTCACGTAATGAAGAACAAGTTCAAAAGGAGGATGATGTGGACCCTGAGCAGATCATTAGCTATGCCAGACGAGCAAGAGTGCTCAGAAAAAGATCCATGCGCTGATCGAGAGCTATGTTGACTGCGAATTTCGCTCTCTAGGCATATCATACCAATAGGTCATTGAGAAAAGGAAAGCACTAACAAACCATGGCAGTTCATGGGCCTCCTATCGCTGTTCGATCCACTATGACATGACAAAATGGAGATCATCCGGTACACATTCCACCTTGGTGAGAATGTGAAGGTAATCACTGGTAACTAGCTGGATATTGGCAAGGGGACAGTGCGGCACCTTGTCATGGGCAGCAACATGTACCCATCCTCTAGCGATGGACGGTCTGATCGACAAGGTGGATGGATCCTGCCGAGATGTTCCTAGAGCGCAAGTACGAGATCATGAAGTGGCTAGACACATCTATGGCATGCTGGCGATGGCGTGAACTACACGTTGGCACTGACTAAGATGGACATCGACATCACAGGACATCGACATCACAGTAAATGATACGATGGATACTGCCCTAGAGTGCGTCCAACATCATACTGATGGACTTAGACTGAGCGTGATCATGGGCACCATGGTCCCCAACTATACCGGCTATGGCGAAAGGTGAGCGAGAAGCACTGGCCATGGTGTAGAGGATGTTGCACGGCCTCAACCAGGCTACCAGCCAATCCTAACTACTTTCGGCGAATAACAAATAGGACTGCCACAAACTATCAGAGCTCACCGGGCAGGTCACAAAGTACGCTGAGGTAGTCAGGTTCATGGAGCTGCACACATTCAAGGGGCACGTCAAATCCATCATCAAGCTCAAAAAACTTCAACTTATGACAGCTGATGGCACACATGTTAGTAAAAGTTGAGGGCTCTTTTACTATGAGCAGCCAAGAACCATGAGTCCAGGCACATCACGTTGAAAATCATCAGGCTATTCACCTCCATTGGCTGCTCACCCCATCGGCTCCAAGTACAGATATATAGAGATCAGCTAGGGGCTAGTATTGGCTCAGGTTCCACTTCAGCTGATACGTTAGGTGATGGAGCCATCCAGCTTGACAGACGCGACATGGCCGGCTCTGCTGTAGCAAAGGTACCTCAATAGTAGATGAACCGATTGCGTCGTAGGAGAGCCGATAGTTCAAAATCAGTAGTTGACAAATTAGGAAGATGAACCAAAATGTGGGTTAAGCATAAAGCCGATGAGGTCGGCCTATCGGCTCCTATTAATATGGTTGTCTTTTCCTATAGTATACAAAGCACAATCTAAAGATGGAAGTGAAAGCGATAAGCTCGAAAGGCTTGTTCTAAATGGAGGGCAATATAGTAATATATTCTTCAATATATTAATATGGTTGTCTTTTCCTATAGTATACAAAGCTCAATCTAAAGATGGAAGTGAAAGCGATAAGCTCGAAAGGCTTGTTCTAAATGGAGGGCAATATAGTAATATATTCTTCAATAAGAGAAAAAAATCATGAGAGGTTGCGTCAGAAACATGAAAAGGCTGGCAACCTGACAGCTGATAGGGGACCATAGGCTGAATGATTTTGAAGCGATAAATATTCTCGGTTCTCAAATTTATGGCGAAGAAGGATTTATCTTGAGCCGGGAATTATTATTAAATAAGATGCAATAGTGAACACCTCATATTTGCTACGTGCCTCTGTTGAGCGCTCTTCTACACGTGGCACTATATATTGCTGAGAGAAGATTAAAAGAATTGTCCGCTTGGTTGTTGCATGCTGCTGGAACTCAACCAAGGATGACTTATATTGCTGCATGCCAGAAAGAAAGGCCAAAGGTCTAGCACTGATGAGAAAAGATCCAGCAACATGAAAAAGGGTGTACACAGGAAGAAACCAGGAACCATCATGGAAGCAACTGAGGAAAAAGCCAATGTTCATGCTTCGGATATAGCCAATAGTCCAAGTCATCAAAGACATCGGCTCCTAGTATTGAAGTGTAGTGGAGTTTTTGAGATGTTGACTTTGGATGCAAAAGAGCCGGTGGTGAACCTTGTGTATGCAACTCCAGGCCACGTGTTGCTATTATGGCGGTGTAAGACTAATGGCAGCCATGACAAGCTACCATAGGGCAAGGTCAAGGAACTCGTGGCCGACGGCGATGACAAGGAAGTGATGCTGGCAAACAAGGCTATGTACCTCCTCCTCTACATCAACTATATTATCTAGTGGAGGCATAACCGATGGATGAGCAAAGGACATGGAAGAGTCTAGGCCATAACACAACAAATGTTGCTCATTGTTGTCCACACGGAGTCTCATTGATATGGCGAGTGACCTTAGCTTTGCCATGTTTGATGCATCCACGTCCTTCTCAGAGCAATGCAGCAGTGTCGACATCAGCAGACTATTCGAGCCGACCACCATAGTGGTCGATCCTTAGCATTTACCACCGCGCCCTTCAGACGGCTCAACATGAAGCCCCACGCCAACATGATCGACTACCGCTCCATTGGCGACAAGATAGGAGCTAGCGGAAGATAGGGTCTCTAAGCTCGTGCTTGGTGAGGACATGTCCGACGACAACAAAGGCGTCTACACTACCATGATGTACCTACAGCGTGCTCAGCGGCCAACGCAAGAAGCCTCTTGGCCAGCCCTGACCTTTGTTGCAGTTTCTGGCTTCGGCAAGCTAATTTTTTGCAGTGCTCTCTCTGTGTTCTCAACTTGATCTGATTACATGATTTCTAAACCGACAATCGCCTTATTAAAAGTCAGAAGCAGAAAATAAAAGATTGCTCGCAATTGGCTTAGAATTAGAAGATCAAGACATCAAGCCGATAGATCCCTTTATGTAGTGCATGCAACTCAGATTTCCATGCATATATATACATGATGTACATGGGCACAAAAAGGATGAGCCAGATCTTGGAAGTAGGTGCGGTCATGCCATATCATATGTCTGATTGGGAACGCAGAGATCATAAGGCCGACGAAGTCTAGCTGATATATATGCATACTAGGAGAAAGTTTGAGCAAAGGCATTCATCGCTTCAAAGCGGAGGTATGCATATTCTTTATTTCCTGCTTTTCCTGTCACTTGTGAACAATCTATCATAGGGAAAGCATGCTATCTAAGTAGTTGATGAATGAGATATGGTATGATGAAAGAAACCTTGCTTCTTTTTGCAAAGTACTTGGGAAATTTTCTTAATAAAATTCAAAATCAATAGCTTGCCTCCTCAATGATGTTAAATTTCCTACCAGAGCCATATATTAGTCTCATTAAAAACCTTCCACATAAGCTGTTTGCTCTGTGTTGAGTTTTGTCAAGTCTTGTTAACCCTTGTTGAGAGATTTATCATATTCCCAAGATCAAGATCACGTACACGCCACATATATGTGCTGCTTCTATACTGGAAGTACACAAAAACATGTTTTTCATCCTCCTCAAAATGGTCTGCTCCTACACTCCTACACTGGGAGAAGACAAAAATATGTTACATTTTATCAGAATAAATGCTCCAAATTCTTGATAATATTTCTCTCAAAAGTTTGTTATAAAAAGAGACATGGGATGGATACAAGAGAAGTCCAAAATAAATAAATAAAAAAGGAAAAAGAAAAAATTGAGAAAAAGATAGCCCATGTTCTCGCAAAAATATTCCATAAGAGAGAAATATATTTCAAACAGCATAGTAGAATTAGGTGAGCCACCAAACATTCCACGCACATGCACATCTTGATCTAAGAGTATGACATTTCTCTCCTTAGATCCAAGATTTGACCTTACAATGTATGCAAGATAAGTATGCTACATATTTTATCCCTGCCTAAAACTCCACATAAGCTTTTTAGAAGTAGGATGAGAAGAGACAAAACAATGCTTTGACGAGGAACTATACACATTGAGCGATCTGATAGAATCATTTGAGGAGCCAAGCTATGTTTTAATTTGAAAATCTTTCAAAAACCCAAGTTTTCTGAGCAGGGGAAGCGAGGATAACTGGATTCTAATCCGTTCCATTCCTCAACCACCCAAGATGGTATGGTAGACAATTCAAAGTTCACATGTGTAGGTGAGGCTTGGAATAAGGTAATATCGCTGCTAGTAAATTCCTTGGCTCCTTGGAAGAAGACTATCGGCTAGAATACATGAATTTTATGCAGCACATTTCCGTACCGCCGATTAACTTGTATTGCTATGATCGAGTTTGTTCCCAGCTGATAGTTCATATTTGTATGAACGATTTGATTATTGCATTTACATAGCTGATTATAATTATAGACTCGGGGGGGGGGGGGAGGGGGCAGCTCCTAATCGGCTAAAGCAGATGGACGGAGATGCAGAGAAAGATCAATTTTGAAGTTATCAAGATAAAAAAGAAGATGGAGCTGAGCTTTCAAAGATTGCGATCAAATGTCATCAGCTGGGGAAAAGAAGACCATCGGATTGAAATAGTTTGAAGCACAAAAATTCATACTTCGAACTAGAGGGGCCTGTGTTGACACCAAAATTTGGTAAGCTTACCCTTGAAAAGGAAGAGATTGGCCGATGATTTCAAGAACAAGAAAGTCTCCTAATTAATGGATATTTATGAGCCGGCTAGAAAATATTATTTATTATATTTTTGGGAGAAGCCTGACGTTTAAGACCTCTTCGAAGTAAAGACAAGGGAAAAGTGAGGGAAGCCAGAAGATCACTGAAAATGAACACGTCATGATGGGAGAGATTTATATTCAGCCACGTGTGCTTCCAGCTTGGTAATGGTGTGATGCATTGGAAGGAAAAGATGATGGAAATATTCATTATCCAACAAGATTAGCATCGAGGCCAAAATATTTTATTATTCAAGCATGATGTATACTTGTTGGTTTCATGCACTTGAGATACACCAAGCTGTGCAATAAATCAGTTCTGTACAGGCCAGCTTGGGAAGGAGTCCAACATATTCATCAATTGAAAAGGGAAGTCCAAGCCTGAAGGCAAAGGGAAAAATCATTTGATTGCTAATTGGAGAAAGTACAAAGCAAGCCAAGCAAGTCCGAGAGTCCAGGTGCTACCCGATTGCTTACTCACGTGAGGAGGAAAGAAGGCAAATCAAATATGGTTATTTATTGGTTGGGCTTGTGTTGACGTAGCTACCAACGAGACGGAAATCCAACAGATTGATGTGCACACAAGCAGAGCCATTGTATCTCAGTATTTTCCTTTATATAGATATATCTTGTTAGGAAAGTCTCTTCATGACTCTTTTCAGCCTAGGGTATAAATATAAAACCCTAGCTATTGTATCAGACATCCACACATCAATTAAAATTAGTCTTTACTTTTTTGGCTTCACGCCAACCCTTAGGAGTAGGAGTAATGTAGCTTTTCGGTGAGTTCTTCTGCAAACAGGGCTGCATCGACTAATTGACCTCTAGCTTGCTTGTGAGTACCGTCACGACTTGTATTGTGCTTATAAAGCTGCATAAGTTGATTGATCTTTTATGAGCCATAATATAAGTTGGTTATCGATTTGTATCGTAATTTGTAAGGCTGCTGTCGGTGTTTTGGACCGGCGGGCCCTCAACCAACTAGTGAAAATGTACTGCGTGCCCCTAATCCCGGATGGTGATGCTAAGAGACACAAGGTTTATACTGGTTCAGGCAATAGGTGCCCTACGTCCAGTCTGAGAGATCGATCTTGTATTCCTTGCACCGAGGTGCTTGTAGTAGGGGTTTACAAGCAGGGCGAGAGAGGGAGCTAGTCTTAGGTCTCTGCGTGGAGCGGTGTGGGTTGCTTGAGATGTTGATCTCAGGCTGTGCGGAGGAGTGTGCATATTACAGAGCGTTGCGCGTTGCTTGCGCGTGTGTGTGTGCGATGTCTCC
The DNA here is from genome assembly GCF_019320115.1 of Miscanthus floridulus. Classification (NCBI taxonomy): domain Eukaryota; kingdom Viridiplantae; phylum Streptophyta; class Magnoliopsida; order Poales; family Poaceae; genus Miscanthus; species Miscanthus floridulus. The sequence continues at coordinate 29,839,704 of NC_089591.1, read as the reverse complement.
GTCTGTGCGTGTGTCTGTGTTTTTTTTGTGAGCTTGTCTGTGTTTCGTGAGTTCCTCCCTCTATAAGCGGCCCCGATCACTCCCTTTTATAGTCAAAGGGAGGCACGGGGGTAGTACACGGATTTGCTATATGGCGTTCATGAGCAGAGGCGGCATGTCCGAGCCCTGTAGCTTGTCACTATGGCGGCATGGTTGATGAAGCGGCCTTGTCCTCGATGCACTGGAGCGACGCGCCGGTCATGCTCGATCCTGTGTGACATGGGAGCTCTTGTGATGGCTTGATGTAGGGCATGGCGCATACTGTGAATGACGTGTCGGTCGCTGTATGTTGACAACATAGAGAGCCGAGGCCCAGTCGGTGCCGAGTCTGAACCATTGTGGGGGGCTCGATGGGCGCAAATCCCAAGGCTACCGAGACCCTAAAGCAAGTAGCCGAGGCTTGGAGGGAGCAGTTGATCCTGTACGCTGATTCCGAGGCTACAGGGACCCTAACATGACTCTCCACGCCGCGCCGTCCTTGGAGTAGGTGGGGTTAGGTAGCACAGTGCCGCATAGGTGTCAGTCGTGGGCACAGTACCAAGCACAGCGGCCAGTAACCCCTGCCCTGTCATGTCTTGGACGGCATGGCATCGATGTGACTCCCATCTCGTCGGTCACTCCGCTATGTCAAGCCGTCGTTCGGCTGACGTTGCAGGAGTGGTTGGCCCCGTTAGTTGGACATGACGTCCTATCAGAGCAATCGGTCAAGGCGAAGGCGACGGGGTTGTTGCCGAGCCGGCCTCGAGCAAGGTGGAGAATCAGTACCCCGTCTGAGGCCTCACGGGCGGGGCCTCAGGTGAGTCGGAGAATCGGTACCCCATCCAAGGCCTTACGTGCGGGGCCTCGAGCAAGACGGAGAATCGGTACCCCGTCCGAGGCCTTACGTGCGGGGCCTCGAGCAAGATGGAGAATTGGTACCCCGTCCGAGGCCTTATGTGCAGGGCCTCGAGCGAGATGGAGAATCGGTACCCATCCGAGGCCTTACGTGTGGGGCCTCGAGCGAGACAGAGAATCGGTACCCTGTCCGAGGCCTTACGTGCGGGGCCTCGAGCGAGACGGAGAATCGGTACCCCATCCGAGGCCTTACGTGCGGGGCCTCGAGCGAGACGGAGAATCGGTACCCTATCCGAGGCCTTACGTGCAGGGCCTCGAGCGAGATAGAGAATCGGTACCCCGTCCGAGGCCTCGTGGTTTTATTTTGGGCCAAGCCCACTTTGGGTGGGCCCGGATTTTGTTCGAGGCAGGGCAGGTGGCCCAGCTGAGCCTCGAATAAGGTGGGGGTTTGTCGGTGGTTGTCTCTCAGCTTCGATTTTTACAGGGTCTTAGCGATTTTTCGGTTCTTGCTTAGGAGACCCCTTTTTATGGTATCCGACAGCTGCATCAGCTCATTGATGTCTTACAAATCATAATATAGATCAAAGTTATCGATCTTGTGTTAAATAACTCGTTATTTACTACAATATCACCAGTTATCGAATCTGCTAAGATTAGTAAGATTTTTCTAGCTGTTTTTTATTGATTCACTAGCTATCAATCTTGTTATAATTAATGTTTTATTAATTATAACAAATCACCTAATTGAGATAGAGACAGATTGGCATCATATCATCTTAATTGGTCGTCCTTTGATCTAGTCATGCTTTAAATCTCATAATTAACAACTTAATTCTGCTAGATCAGTTGTTTTATATCTGTTCCAATCAAACATAGTATGCATCCAAAGACATGTTTCAATCTTGAGTAAACTCACTAGTTGATGAGATCTAATCTAATGACGCTACCATAGCTGCATCGACCCGGTCGAACCTCACTGGTAAGACTTTGAATCAGAGATTATCGATTAGTGGTTTTGTTCATGATCGAGATACATACTATGTTTGTTTGCTATGCATGCAGCAGCTATTTTAGCCGATTCGCCTATGCCTTCATACATATAGCATGTTTTTCATGAACCTATCAATATATAGATGGTTTTATGGATTCTTTGGCTTTAGTTTGTTATTATTATCATAGCTGTATTGATCCGATCGAACCTCACTGTTGATGGTAACATATTAGATTCAGAGTGTTTGTAGATTCATTTGTACTAGATAGTCGATTGGTTCACATGTTATATCCTTTTTCATCAAACTTATCGGCTTAATGTTTTATATTGATTATTTTCTATTTAGCCGATGATTTTTTCTGATGTTCCATGAGCATCGTTTGTTTCGATTCGTATCATTATCGTTTAATATTAGCTAATAATCCTTGATTCAAAGGTCTTCATTCCATGAATACGCTGGATATCGACTATTTAGTCGATAGCCCCATTGAATCAGCTATCTGGCCACATATTGGAACTGTCTGGTGCAACACCGACATGTTCCACCTTAAACTACTTATTATTCTCTCCTTGTCAATTGTAGGGTCAAATTGACTAGCATGCCTTTGGTCCCAAAACCAACCGTTCTTGTGTTGAAGCTAAGCAGATCTCCAGGCTCACTCTGTTCAGATCATCTAGCTTGCTGTGTGTCATGCACATCGCCACATTTTTGCGCTAACACCCTCGGATCAAACCGACCTGAATAAATAGCGCAGATGCAATCTAGGAGGTGCTAGAGAACCTACATAGTAATAGGGGCTAACATGTGGGCCCTAGGGGGCCTACAGGTGTGGCTGACTGGCCCTACCTGGTAGCCACCCGGGCTCTGCCTTGGTGTAGAGTCCTCTCGAGTCTTCTAGAACCTTCTAGTGTCTGTTTCGCTGCGGATAAGCGTAATTAATTCTGACATGTAGGTCCACCTTGATGGTTTTCTGAATAAACCCTATAGAAAATATAGATTCAACAAAACTCATGTAATTTGATAGTTTAAACCCATAAGTCTTTGTTTGTGATCATATTTATGCCCTTATACATGTTTCATTGATGGTTTATAGTGGTTGTTAACTACCATCAACATTAGGCTAACAGGCTAGCTCCTAAGCAGATTCCCTACCATATCCACCATCTCTAGGGTGCTCTCCCCCTCCGTATCATTTTGCCACCGGGTGCGACCTGCCACCGAGCCGCCATGGCTATGGCTCACCACCAATATGGCACGACCGGAGCAAGACCGTACCCCTACATGCTCGCGCTCATATCGTAGTCACATTGCGCATGTTGTGGAGCTCCCAAACAACTTGTTTGGGAGCGGACATGTCTCCACGCCGCCACAGCTACTCTGGTGACCCATCGCTGATGTTGTGGATGCCCGCTGTCACCGAGGTCTCTTCCAACCACTGCAGGATCACACCCCAAGCCTCGGCCACCATGTAGCATCAATCTCCAAGCACCGACGTCGCCGGCTTAGGCAACTCCGGTGAGCTCCTCGCCGTTGCTCTGCTCCGTCACCACGTAGACGCCACCATGGACGTCGTGCAGTCTTCATTTCCCCCTCGCTCTCTCTGTCAGGTCAGCCAAACTTGAAATGTCATCACCTTCCATCTAAGTGAGGAGGCCAAGGATGGCCCACATGTCAGTGACGCATGACACTGATGTCTTGGATCCCATGTATCAGCCACATTGCCTCCCTCGCTCTCTTTCCTTGTTTGGGTGAACCCGGTCCATGTGAACCAGTGCGGGAGAGGAGCGAGTCCACGGCACAATACAGACCTGGTGCACCACACAGCACCAACAACTGACCCCGCCTATGCTGGCCCACGTGTCAGCCGCCCAGTCAAGGAGGAAAACGCTACGACCACCCGAGAAGTGTACATGGAGGAGTGAAAATCCACTTTCCTAAAATTAGAAAATTTCTAGAAAATTCCTAAATAAACTAAGTACACCCTAGATCCTACCCAAGCATTTACACCTCATTTCCATTATCCTAATTTCCAGAATTAGTTCCCAAGTTACATTCCACATATTCTTTTCGCTATTAAACTTTGATAAATCATATCTTCTCCATCCTCACTCCAAATCACTTGATTCTTCCACCAAAAATCTTCTAAATTCAAGCTCCACTTATTCATACCATTTATTCCATTATGTGGTGCCCATTTAAATTCTAGTTTGATTGCTTTCCCTTTCCTATATTTAAATTAAATACTAACTATAGTAGTAGCCCATCACCATAGTAGTAGTTAACCCTATATATTCGCGTATGTATATGCACCATGACACATACTCGAATATAACCATACCCAACCAGCTAAAATGAATAGAGACCTACACATACATGGACGTGCCCGATACCCTGGGTATACACCTATGTATGGCTAAATGTACCCTCCATGTTTTCTCTAACCTGACTAACTCGAGGCACATACATATGCATGTGCGTATGTGTCACTAACCCAGCGGACCTTGTAGAAAGCCTGACCAGGTCATCTTTCTCTTTCAGGTTCACATAATAGTGAATCCTAATAATAATGTGGTCTGGTTTTCCACCAGATCACCACCACTCTAACTTGACCCATAGGAACCATATCCTTTGGAAGAAATCCCTTCATCCAAACCTTACTTCAAATTAACATAATAATAATAGCCTAGATAACAACCCATCACCTAATAGGACCAACCCATCTAGGATCATTTCCTTTCTTTGATTGCTTATGCTTGTTTTACATGCCTTGCTTGTTATTTTCCTTGTTTGTGTTTTCTTGCCTGTCAACGCTAGACCGCATAGGATAGAAGACATGGAGAGAACCCGATGGAGTCTAGAAGATAGAAATAGGAGACATAGGGGATCGAAGAAAGATATAATCGTCAGCGAATGGAGGCAAGTCCTAATCCCTACCTACTCCTTCCCTCTACATTACATGCCATCCCTTAACCACCATCATTCCACTACCACTACATCATGCTAGCCTCTACAACAAACCCTCCACCTTTCCATACCCACTAATTAATCAACTTAACTTATAATACTTAAATTTTCTTTTATTAATTAATGGAATTATAAGGTGTCATGAGCTCGGTATTGATAATGTGAACATTCATGATAATTATCTTGATATGATATAAGTTTGACTACTGATATTGTGATGAGGTAATGGTTACATTGATATGAGATGAGCTCTATGAACCTGAGGTTAATAACTATGGAACTTAAAACTGGTAAAACTGGACTAAGCCCTGATAGGAGGTGAGTGGGGGATAATTTATGGAGGTAAATTACCTTGGCAGGATTGCCTAGGTGAGGGATTCCTGTGGGAGATACTCGCCTCGGTCACATAAGGGTAGACTTGATCTCACAACCTCTCACCTAGTGAGATATTACGTATAGCTACATGTCTATATGGATAGACTTGATTCACACCCCATTAGATAGAAGTATAATTTCTACTAGGAGGCCAAGTGTTGACAGTGGAATATTCAGGAGCAGGCATAGATGCTATGTGATCTTTAGTGGCCCTGGTTGGTGTGGTTGCTATGTGATCCCTCCACATTAAGCCCTTTGATTTTTGGCCAGCATTCGAGCCCATGTTATTGTATGTTTGGCCATGTTCGAGCCCATATTATTGATGATTTGGTATCATCGGCACTATTTTGTTGGGATGATTTGGTATCGTCCGAGCTTATATGATGGGATGATGTGGTATCATCTGAGATTATAGGATGGGATGATTTGGTCTATCCTCCCGAGTTTAGTGTCTTTTCCAACCCCTAAGAAGTCGCGGTAGAGTTATATGGACATCTAAGGTCATGAAAATTCAGGTACGGGATCTCATTAGACCTATCTAAGGCCATGATGATGGTGTCGGACTGTGTCTATCTTATGGGGAAATTTGTACACCTCTGCAGAGTTTATTAAATCTATTCGAATAGACATATCCTTGGAATGGACAGATGCTGGGATGAGATACTATGATTAGACTTCTATAACTATGATAATCTGGTAAGATGTATTTTACTAATTTGGTAAAGTATAATTAACCCAAAAACTAGTGAGAATGGTAATACTCTACTAGGACTAACCTATAATTATAATTGCTTCAACCTACCACTTTCACCTCAACTACCATAACCCCCTCCACATATAGCCTTCCCCTTCCACCTCTCCACCACCCAAAGTTTAGGGCTTGTTGAGTACTTTATGTACTCAATGCCCTCCATTCTATGTTATTAGGAGTAAAGCTACAGGAGCACACACTAGGATGGAACTATTGGAGATACGAAAGGATAGGACAATAGGAGAACATATGAGTATGGAGCTATCAAGGACTACACAAGGATAGGACACTCAGAGTATATACGAAGACAAAGCCGTATGACTACACGAAGGAGCTATACTAGGACTATGATGAATGGGATATAGGAGTATGCTTAAGGAATAAATCTAGGGTTACGTCCACAATCCAAGATGCTTGTAGGAATGGAGCCACGATGACTTAGGACCACTGTCTTAGAACTCTGATATATGATATAAGGCTAGTGGCCCAAGCTATGTAAACCCTGAACCATGTAATATGTTTTCCCATTAGCAATAAAAGTATGGTTCTTGATATCAATCTTGTTAGAATTATGCATATCAGTTACTGAATCCAGGGACTGATACATGATGCACAGAGGACGCTAAATTAGGGGCCCGATAGCGGCACGCGCCCTCCTCAAGCAGCGTGGTATGTCCGGCGGTCTACTCGGGGGAGGCCGTGATGACCGCCTGTACACCTGCTCAACCACTTCGCCGACCAGTTGTTGGTTTTTATTAACATGTCACTTGTTTCTAATAGCCACCTATTATAAACCTATATCTCCTAACATTACTTTACTAGGTTGTCATCCCTAGTGATGATGCCAGAGATGCTTGTTGGTACTACATAGCATTACTACTAGAATAATACTAAGCGGTTCTTTATTAATTTATGTGACTAGGAAGAATAAATAAGAATATATATAAGAGTGGCAATCTGCAAGTGCACATATAATATACCATTGTAGCACTTCAGCCCAAGAGTATTCTAGATATCGTTATTTATATCTTTACCATAGGGAAGGTCTGGCACGGACATGTATTGATAACTTATACTATTGATGGAGAAATAAACCATAACCATTGTTCTACTCATAATAGGGGTAAGTCATAGGATAAGATATATGATAAGTATTGATTAATAATAATGATAAATCACTTAGAGTACTCCTTTATATGGCATTAGTATGGTCAAGTAGAATATTAGAGGAATAATTCCAAAGTCATTCTTAATTACAAGTCAAAGCATACATTGATTAGTGCAATTATACCTAGTAATCATTGTTAAGATCATTGTCATATCTACACATAAGGGATATTACTAAGGAAGATTAAGAATAGAGCTTGTTCTTCCTTTGTAACCGGACCCCACGTGCACCTATATTCGGGGAGTGGACTACAAAGGACTCAATGGGAGTGTCACATCCGTGAACTACCACATGACCCAGAATATAGGGTGTATCCATATGTAAACAATGTATAAGACCACGCTTACACAATGTTGACCACCCACCCATGGATCCTTAGAGTGAGCGCTATACGAACTTATGCATGAACATGATGATAATCCAACTATACTAATGCATATAATCAAAGTAGACCATGAATATTATAATGAAGAACATGAATAAGATGAATACTAATATTGTCATAACAATTGTAGCTAGCATATAAAAGTAATGGAGATACAAAAGAGAGAGGGGTACAAAGATTATACAAAACCACACTCTTGATATGATCAGGAATCCAAGTGAAGCCTGCTTGCCTCCCTCTAGACCTAGCGTAACTAGCTATGCCCTAGAATATGATGGAGCTCTGAGGGTGATTAGGGTTTTGTCTTATCAAATGACTTGATGACTAGGGGTTATGCCTGAGGGGTGGCAGGGGCTGGTATATATAGGCCCGAACATTCCAACATGATCCCTTGGATCAAACTGACTTAAAGGACTGGCATAGATGCAACCTAGGAGGTGGTGAGAATCGAACATTGCAATACAGAAGGCTGACAGTGGGCCCCTAGGGGTCAGGCCAGGCTTATAGGTGGGGCTGACCTCTGCCTCTCTGCCTCGGCGCGGAGTCCTCTTGAGTCTTCTGGTGTCGGTTTTCGCTGCGAATAAGCGCGATTAAATCTGACATGTAGGTCCACCTCGATGGTTTTCTGAATAAACCCTGCAGAAAATATAGATTCATCAAAACTCAGTGGAATTTGTTAGTTTAAACCCCTAGACCTTCGTTGGTGCTTATATTTATGCCCTTATGCATGTTATATTGATAGGTTTATAATGGTTGTTAACTACCATCAACAAACTCCCCCAAGCTCAATCTTTGCTAGTCCCTTAGCAAAGCTAAACCTAGTAAAAAGGATCAGGAGTTACGTCGATGCTTTCACTCCTCAAAAGTACACATGCGTTCAAACAAAAATTCTCCTCTGGATTAGAATAAACCAATCTAACTTTCAAACTCACCCATATTACCTTTAACCATGGGCTTCTTAGTCCTTCACTTGGGTCTTGAGTAATTAAAAGACAGAATGACCAAGTCAAGCACTATGTCCTCAAGTTCTTTGCTCAACCATTATTTCGAAGTTTTCATAGATTTTCAAAATAAAACTTAAAGCTTCCTTTGAATGACACTCTTAAGTCTCTCAATATATGTGGTATTTGTGGATCCTCACCAAAGGTAGTAAAGATGTTATGTCTTTTTTCCTTCCTACAACTAAAGCTTATGTGGAGTTCATAGGTAGGGAGAAAGCATAAAAGAGCATACTTGCAATACATATATTGTAAAGTCAAACCTCAGATCCAAAGAGAGTTGAGTCATACAATCAAATCAAGATGTGCATGTGTGTGGATGAATGTGGTGGATATATATGGTGGCTAACCTAATTCTACTAAGCTACCTTGAAAACATATCTCTCTTTTAAAATTGGAAACAACTTTGTAAGAAAATATGGGCTATATTATTCATCTCCTCTTTTTTTAGACGGGCATCTAAGTACCCATTGTTTTCAATATCTCAGACACTTTTGTGTCCATTTTTTCAATTCATTATTTTATGAATAACTTTTGCATAGCCCCAAGCCTCTTTTATGCAACAAAACTTTTGAGAGATAGCAACAAGAACTTGGAGCATTTATTTGGTGGAAATTCCTATCAAGAATATTTTTGGTGTTTACTCCCATTGTAGGAGTAAAACCTTTTTGCAGTGGATCTAGATAGAATGGCATGTTGTTGCGCCTACCCCTAGTGTAGGAGTAGTGCATATTTGGGTGGTGTGTATGTGATCTTGATTTTAAGAGCATGACAAACCTCTCATAAGGGTCAATAAAGCTTGACAAAACTCAATGCAATACAAGCAGCATATATGTGGAAGTTTTCCTAATCTAAATATCATATAGGCTCTGGTAGGAATTCTAAGCTTTGTCATAGGAGCTCATCATGTAGGATTTTCATTTTTTTCAAAAGATAATCTCTAGAACTTTAGTGTCACTTGGAACAAGATAAATAGTAGCTCAGACCTTCTCATATCATATCCATCAATTACCTAGACTTAGATCAAGCATATGCTACCCATGAGTTTCAAGTTTAGAGTAAATTCTTATATCAAAACAATCGTATCCAAAACTCAGGAGAATTCAAGGCTGAAAACTAGGTACTTGAAAGGAAGTACGATAGGGAAACTAATTATCATTTCCATTGCAAGAGATTATCCTCAGAGTCCATTTATTTAGCTTCTTAAAAACAGAAAACTAGACACACACTTTTTATTTGTTTTCATTTTTAAGATCATACCTTACAATTATATATATATATGGCTAATAAAAATATAAATTTTTCATTTTGCTTTTAGTTTGTTATGCATCTTTTTATTTCATTATTATTTTTAGCAACTATATAGCAAACTAAAAAATAGCAAATGAAAAGAAATACTAAGCTAGATACATGGGGGATGCTCCTCCCCCAAGCTGGATGATGTCGTGGTCTTTCTTAGAGTGAGTCTACCAACAGAAGTCTTTCTCATCTGTCCAGAAGTAGGGTTCCTTGTGCAACGGGTATGACAGCGGCTTGGAAAAATATACTTCGGATGGATGGCTTTACTCTTGATCATTGTGCAAAATACTCCAACAAGAACATCAAAACTCGTGGCATGGATTAGGATAAGGGGTTAGCAGTCAGCCATTCAGAGATTTGTTGTCCTTGGGGGTTTAGACATATTTCCTAATTAGCAAAGTTCAAGCAGGATATCTATTTAATATTTTTGGATTTTCTTATTTATATAATGCAGAGAGAAAATATGCATGCATGATATATATATGCCACCACAGTGAATATTCTCGTGGGTGTTTACACACCGTAAAATTACTCACATGGGGCTTAGGATTTTTATAATGTGATGATATACAATAATAAAACTTTTTACCTTCCTTCTCTAAATGCAATGCTAATGCAGGCAAGTAAATATGCTAAAGTGAAAAGAATCCATGCAATGCTAGAAAGTAAATATGAATAACTACTGATGTTACCTCACGGCTAGGGTTTAGATTTTTGAGTCCTCCGGATAGGACTTAGCCGGAGAAAAATCCTTTACTCTTCAAGTGCATCATCTGGTCTCAGCGATGGAGACCTAGATGGCTGCACATCTTGTGATGGTGTCTCTGATGGTGATGTCACCTTCTCTGTCCATTCCTGCTCGGTCTGTGGACTTGACTTAGGCAGAGTAGGTTCATCTTTCATAGGTTCTTTAGGTTCCTTATCTTCCTCCCAACTTTTCTTTGGGGATTGATTCTTTTGGTTTCGAGATGATCGACGTCTCCTCCTAGAGTAGGACTTCTTCGGCTACTCATAAGTGGTATAACTATTGAAATAACAGCATACCTTCTCTCTAGGGAATTGAAAGTGGACTTGTCTAGATTCGACGTAAATGATCGCGTTGGTAGTGTTGAGGAACGGTCTTCCAAGGATGATGGGTGTATTATCTTCTTCTTCACCTATGTCTAGAACCATGAAATCGGTAGGGGCAAATTGATCATGTATTCTTACCATAACATCTTTCGCTATTCCCTCTAGGGATCTGATTGATTGGTCCACCATCGGCAATTGCATATATATAGGAAACAAAGATTTGTCACCAAATAAGTATTCATACGTTACCTTGTACATTATGTTAACACCCGATCCAATGTCATAGAAGGTCTTGTGGAATATTCTTTGCCCAATGGTACACTCGATCATTGGTATGCCTAGATCATCCTTCTTAGCAAGGAATGGTGAAGCGAGGAGGTGGTCGTACACTGATCTGAGTGTGTTGATCATGTTGACTGATTCTTCTTATGACTGTTTGGCTTTGTTCTTCCTCCTTCTCATGTTGTTCTTCTTCTTGGTCATTGTTGTCTCTTCGGGTAGGTACGATGTCCATGAATGTCTGGGGGATTATAGGATGTGGTTCTAGAAAGCGAACTTCTCCTTTCTATCCTTGATTGTGAAGTAAATTTTGGCACTATCCACGTAGATGATGGCTTTTGTGGTGCTTAGGAAAGGTCAGCCCAAAATAATGGATGCACCTACATCTCCACCTGTTTCCAAAACTACAAAGTCTACGGGAACATATGTTTGTCCCACTTGAACAATGGCATCTCCAAGAACTCCCTTAGGATAGCAGAGTGACTAATCTACAAGCTGCAAATGTATATTTGTGTACAACAAAGTATCTCTATTAATTTGATCATAAATTACCTTAGTCATGATGTTGACACTTGCTCCAAAGTCACAGACAACTTCTTGAAAAATATGAGGTCCAATGGCGATGGGGATGATAGGTCTTCCTAGATTGCTCTTCTTTTATAGCAAGGTATAATCTATCCACCTTCTCGTCGATGGTTGTATACAATAATATGATGTATTGTGAATATCGATAAGATTTTGCAGTTTCGAGATCTTCCGGTTGCCCTAGAATCTTACCTTTGTCGAATGAAGGAACAGCAATAGCCAGCTAAGCTATTTGTGATTCTATCATTTTATTAAAGCTATGCTGATTCTTAATGGCAGAAGCAAAGCTATCCATTCTATTATTTATGTTCTCTAGAATTTTATCATTGGTAGCTACCTTTCTAGATAATCCCTCCATAAGTTTGGATTGGCTAGTAATTAATTCTCTCAAGGGTGGTTGATTGAAATTATTAAAATTATTACCTTGATAGTTAACTTGGTAATAACCTTGGTAGTTTGGTCTCTGTTGTTGATTCCATCCTTGATTCTGCAGAGGACAAAAGTAGTTGTTGTTGACAAGGTTCACATCCTCATGGGTTTCAGGACAGTTGCTCCCTAAATGCCAAGTGTTTCCACACACTCCACATGTCATGTGACAAGTATAAATGTGCATGACTTATTGCTTCTCATTGGCTTGATCTTCAAGCTTCTTATCAGTAGGTCCATCTTGGTAGATAGCATGTCTACCTCCTTGAGTTGATGCATACCTCCACCTCTCTTGCGGGTTTAAACACGTTCTTCATTCTAGCCTTGATTGGAGGTCATCTTCTCCATAAGAGTTGTTGCAGCTGGTATGGTGAGTGATAGGAATGCACCTCCAGTAGTAGCATCCATAGTCTCATGGGTACTGTTGGTCAACCCATGGTAGAAAGTCTACATTAGTAGCCAATTCTCCATCCCATGATGAGGACATTCCATAATGTAATCTTGAAAGCGTTCCCATGCCTTAGGGATAGATTCATCATATTGTTGCTGAAAGCTTGAGATTCTCCCATGCAGAGCATTGGTCTTGCTTGTGGGAAAGAACTTTGCTAGAAAGGCAGCAGTTATCTCATGTAGTATTTCTATCTTTGTTGGCGTAGAACCATTGCTTCGCCTACCCCAAGAGTGAGAATGGGAAGAGATGAAGTAATATGGCATCTTGGGTTACTCATTTGATGGTGAAAGTGCTACAGATCTCCAGAAAGTGTTGGAGATGTGCACTCGCATCTTCATGTGCCTTTCCACAAAACTGGCTTGCTTGCATCATGTTAATGAGAGCTGGCTTGAGCTTGAATCCATTATCTCCGACATTGACTATTGGTCCAGTATGGATGTTGGTCGTAGTTGGAGCATAGAATTCACGGAGAGTCCTGTTAGCCATAGCTAAAAATTCAAGTGTTAAGCTTCGCCTTATCTGGTTGTCTTCGGACTCTAAAGCTAAAACTTTATTAAGTTTAGCCTTAGTCCTTTTAAGTAATGCTTTGGGATTTTCAATATAGTTTGTCGGAAGGTCAAAACCGGTCATACATTACCCTGCATAAGATACACAAGTAGATAAAACAAGGGTAAGCCTGTTGAAGCAGAGGTCAATGGTTTTCCTCGATCACATCAATAAGTATAAGTTTATCAATACTCCCTTTGCCTAGCTACCTTCCCCGATAACGGTGCAAGAAATGTTTGTTGGTATTTATTAACTTGTCACTTGTTTTAATAGCCACCTATTATAAATCTATATCTCCTAACATTACTTTACTAGTTTTTCATCCCTAGTGATGATGCCAGAGATGCTTGTTGGTACTTAATAGCATTACTACTAGACTAATATTAAGCAGTTATTTATTAATTTATATGACTAGGAAGAATAGATATGAATATATATATATATATATATGAAAGGAATCTGCAAGCGCAAAGATAATATACCATTGTAGCACTTCACCCGAGTGTATTCTAGTTATCGTTATTTATATTTTTACCACAGGGAAGGTCTGGCATGGACATATATTGATAACTTATACTATTGATGGAGAAAGAAACCATAACCATTGTTCCACTCATAAAAGGGGTAAGTCATTGGATAAGATATATGATAAATATTGATTAATAATAATGATAGATCATTCAAAGCACTCCTTTCTATGGCACTAGCATGGTCAGGTAGAACACTAGAGGAATAATTCCTAAGTCATTCTTAATTACAAGTCAAAGCATACATTGATTAGTGCAATTATACCTAGTAATCATTGTTAAGATCATTGTCATATCTACACATAAGGGATATTACTAAGGAAGATTAAGAATAGAGCTTGTTCTTCCTTCATAACCAGACCCTGCATGCACCTATATTCGGGGAGTGGACTACAAAGGACTCAGCGGGAGTGTCACATCCACGAACTACCATATAACCCAGAATATAGCGTGCATCCGCAAGTAAACAACGTATAAGCACCACACTTACACAATATCGACCACCCACCCATGGATCATTAGAGTGAGCGCTATATGAACTTATGCATGAACATGATGATAATCCAACTATACTAAGCATATAATCAAAGTAGACCATGAACATTATAACGAAGAACATGAATAAGATGAATACTAATATTGTCATAACAATTGTAGCTAGCATACAAAAGTAATGGAGATATAAAAGAGAGGGGATACAAAGATTATACCAAACCACGCTCTTGACATGATCAGGAATCCAAGCGAAGCTTGCTAGCCTCCCTCCAGACCTAGCGTAACTAGCTATGCCCTAGAATATGATGGATCTCTAAGGGCGATTAGGGTTTTTGTCTTCTCAAATGACTTGATGACTAGGGTTATGACTGGGGGTGGCAGGGGCTGGTATATATAGGTCGTGAAAGGAACCGTGACGTCTAAGAGGGGGCTATCGATGTTTCACCACTGACAGCCTACCACGAGGGTACCTAGGGCAGTTTGTTCGGGCTTTAGCATATGCAGAACTCGACGGTAAACGCAAGAGACAGTCGATTTATCCTGGTTCAGGCCCTCGACCGTGATCGAGTAATAGCCCTACATCTAGTCAGCGTTAGCCTTTGCGTTCGATTGATTATCAAGTGTTGTCTCTAACTCCCCCTCTGACCTCCCCATCTAAGGAGCCCTGCCCTCCTTTATATAGTTAGGAGGCCAGAGTCCTAGTCGGTTTACAATGTAGAGTCCTAGTAGAATTATAGGGTAGTATTACTACTAGGATTACATGGGATGAATCCTAATCAAACTAGATCTCCTCTCTTCCTTGCGGTGTATCCCATGGGTCCCGCATCGACAAGCCCCCGAGCACTTCATGGCTAAACTACAGAAGCCTTGTCTTGTTCCTCCAGGTCTTGCCGAGCAGGAACAAGCGTCGCTCGAGTGCTTTCTTGAGTGAAACCATGTAGCACTTCTTGGGATCTTTGAGTGGTGTGTGCTTTTTTGAAGAAAAACTACTGCCATCTTGGTGTAGCCCCCGAGCCTCTTGCTATTTGGAACAAGGAGCTGGAGGGTCTTGTCTTGAAATTGCTCTAATTCTTCGTCGAAGGGCTCCCGAGCATATACCCGGGTTCTTTATCAAAAAGAACTTAGATATAGATCGGTCCGGGTTCTTTTTGTCGTGAGGCCTTGAAGTGGTCTGTCTTGAAGAAGTCTTCTTAGTGACGTGTGCTTTTTCAAAGAAAAAAGTGCACTCGCTAAGTGTAGCCCCCGAGCCTCTTGCTATTTGGAACAAAAAGTTGGACGGTCTTGAATCTTATGTTGTTTGAAAACTCCTGTCTTGAAGAAGTCTTCTGAGTGATGTGCGCTTTTGAAAGAAAAAGTGCACTCACTGAGTGTAGCCCCCGAGCCTCTTGCTATTTGGAACAAAAAGTTGGAGGGTCTTGAATCTGAGTTGTTCAAAGAACTGAAAACCTCTTCTGAGGATATGTAGGATCTTGTAGACATTCTCAAGGGTGTATCCAAGTAACCCGCGAACTGCAGTAGGCTATCCATATACCATTGCAAGTCAACACAGTTGCGCCACCGAGTACTTTCCATAATTAGCTTGCATCCTTGGTGTCTTCTTGCATGCTGTTGTATGTCATGCCTCTTCCTTTGTTTCGCTTGAGTAATGAAAGTACATATAAATATGCACATGCATCCTCATATTCGTGCTCATCTTGTTGACGCAAAATCTTCTCGTTTGACCATGATCCGATCCGAGTAAGGCAACCTAGATAATCTGTCAAAAGGCTTCGGGTGGGCAGTGCCCTCACCGGAGACCCCATATCACCCCACCTTAGAATTTCCAAATCACCGCAACAAGGTTGACCTTAGCTATCGAGTAGTTGATCACCCCAACTGAGTAGTCGATCACCGCGGCCAAGTAGTCGGACGTCCTGGTGACATGTAGAGCAGCAACCGAGTAAGACAGCGCAGGCCGTGTGTCTCACCCAACGAAGTAGTGGCCAAGTAAGGCAGCCAGTGGTGGGCGAGCTCCTTATTTGATGACATGGTCCAAAAAATGGTTCCCTGCAAAGTAATCATACGAAAGTATGTAATAATTGATACACAAGATATCAAGTTGGAAGTATGTCCCAGTATTATAAAATGCATATTAAATTTTTTTGTGTCTTGCTCTTACTAGGCTATGTAATTTCCCCAAGTAGGTAGCCTTTTATGTTTAAACACCTCTCGCACCTTTCCAGCGAGTAGGCTTCACAGATTAAGGCCTCAGCAACCTAGGTAAATTAACAACCATTAAGAGAAGACATTATAAAATGCATATTAAATTTTTTCGCGTCTTGCTCTTACTAGGCTATGTAATTTCCCTAGGTAGGTAGCATGTTATGTTTAAACACCTCTCGCACCTTTTCGGCGAGTAGGCTTCACAGATTAAGGCCTCAGCAACCCAGGTAAATTAACAACCGTTAAGAGAAGACCTTATAAAATGCATATTAAATTTTTTCGCGTCTTGCTCTTACTAGGCCATGTAATTTTCCTAGGTAGGTAGCCTGTTATGTTTAAACACCTCTCATACCTTTCCGGTGAGTAGGCTTCACGGATTAAGGCCTCAGCAACCTAGGTAAATCAACTGTAGTAGAGTCGCGGAGGCATATGGATAATATCCAGAGATATATGATGATTAAAGAATATTTGAAAAACTATTAAACCATGACTTAGCTTGATTGACGGCCGCGTGGTAGAATCAGCGCGCGATCCTGACATTTTGTGCTTAGGAGATCCTAGTGGTTGTAGCCCCCAAGCATTAGCTTGCGAGCACTTGGACATGAACTGTTGAGTAGTTGGTCACCGCAGCCAAAGTAGTCGGAAACTATGACAAGTAGTCAGACAACTGGCTTGCTTCCGGCTTGGGATGCAGCCGGACAACTGGCTTGCCCCTAGCTCGGACAGCTTGATGTAGTCATACCATGACCCGACTTCTTGAGGGAACTGTGAATGTACTTCGAGTTGTATTCTTGATAGACCGAGGCCACGTTCCGGAGCCCTGTCGGAAAAGAACTCGGACTATTCTCAAAAGAACTCTGAATGCTTTCTGAGTTGAATTCTTGATAGGTTGATGCCGTGTTCTGGAGCTTCGCCGAAAAAGAACTCGGACTATTCTTGAGAGAACTCTGAATGGTCACGTTGTGAAGTCCTAACGGAAAAGAACTCAGACCAGCATGGAAAATGGTTGGTCGTGAAATCTGAGTCAGATCAGACATCACAAGCCGCGCGAGTTTCCTGGCAATTTGATCTGCCGTAGTTGTCGAAATAGCGAGGTCTTCATGGTGATTTGAATCTTTGAGGAGACGGCCTTGAAGCTTGCCATTGTCATCCGCCTCATAGATCCATGAACCAAAGATGAAGGTTGATCCCATTGAGAAGATCATGTTGACGAGGTCCATCGAGCTCTCGGATGCAAATTCACCGAAAGCCCCTACCTGGTGCGCTAGCTGTCGATGTTTAACCACCAATAGCCTGCCACGGGGGTACCCGGGGCAGTTTGTTCGAACTTCAGCGTATGCAGAACTAGACGGTAAACGCAAGAGACAGTCGATTTATCCTAGTTCGGGCCCTCGACCGTGATCGAGTAATAGCCCTACGTCTAGTCGGCGTTAGCCTTTACATTGGATTGATTGTAAAGTGTTGTCTCTAACTCGCCCTCTGACCTCTCCATCTAAGGAGGTCTGCCCTCCTTTATATAGTCAGGAGGCCAGAGTCCTAGTCGGTTTACAATATAGAGTCCTAGTAGGATTACAGGGTAGTATTACTACTAGGATTACATGGGAGGAATCCTAATCAAACTAGATCTTCTCTCTTCCTTGCGGTGTATCCCATGGGTCCCGCATCGATAGGGGCTGAATTAGGCAACTTAAAATTCTACTTCTAAACTGTGGCCTCTTTTTCTCACCTTAGCAAAACCTATGCAAAAAGATAAACTATCTAAATGTGCAACTACGGTTTTGCTAGTGTGTTGCTATCTCTACCGTAAAAGGAGTTATGCAAACAATGTAAATGTGGAAGCTAAAGAGTAAGGTAGAGATATACAAACTCCCGTCGACAACTTCGGTATTTTTACCAAGGTATTAAGAAGCATGCAATCCAGCTTCAGATCGAAAGATCGAACCCTGTAATCTTAGCACCATAGCTCCTTTGGTTATCAACCAAGTCACGGACCAGGTTGACCTCGCCAAGAAGGCTAATCCCTGCCTGCGCAACGAAGAACACAAGCAAGAACAAGAAAGAACGCAACCAAATTGCAGATGAATGATTATCTCACGAAGTTGGGTCTCACAAACCGATGAACGGCGAAACTGTTATTGACAGAATAATCTAAGCAAAACCCAAAACCTAATGACGGCGGCGGCATATGATTATAAAGGTCTTAGGGTCGTCGCCTACCCTGGACGCGCCCCCTAATGGGCCCAAACACGATACACGGTCCAACGGACCAAAAGAAGGTGTCGCAGCACCCTGGCAGATTCTGGATGCTGACTTGTTTTGACGATTCCCATTGATTACAAAGAGCTTTTGATGTGAAACTACTTGAATTTGCTTCCTTATCAAATTATCTTTCCATCCATATGTAGATCATCAAAAACGGAGTCCAGATGCATCTTGGGTGACCAGTTTAAGGCAGACTGGTCCTGCAGGTCGAGGCAGACTCGAACTTGAGTTGCTTTGGGCCTCCACCTCGGGGACTCAAATTGAATTAGCCTCGGGCCTCCTTCTTGACTTGGACACCCTTGCTGGCCTCCTTCCCCTCCATCCCATGAACCAAACATGGTCATATGCATGGGTGTCATGTCCTCATCATCGCCTTCCCCACGCGCAAGTGGATCTCCGACGTGCCTTCCGACAAGCCTCTCCTGGATGCTCTCCGCTGTCTTCACTATCAAGCTTTTGGCCAAAATGTCGCGGGCCTTGCTCCCTTCAATACACAGTGGCAGCCACACCACAAACGTGGTTGGTGTGATCTCACAAGACTACAAGCCCCTCCGATGTACAATAATGGTGCGCGCAAGCACCGAGTGATAAGAGGTATGCAAACCTCACTAAACACTAGGCCTAAACCTAGAGCAAGCACATAAGCGGTGGTCTAATCAACCTAAGCACTTCACAAAGCACCTATTCTAATCACCTAATGAATCACTAACCACTATGCAAGTGGAGATACTAAAATGGTGTATCAACACCCTTGGTATGTTTCATCAACTCTCCCCATCTCAAATGGCTGATTGGGGGTCTATTTATAAGCCCCACCAAGAAAGTAGTCGTTAGGGGCGAAACCCAGCTTTCTGCTACTGACCGGATGCTGCTGTCATCCTGACCGGACATGTCTGATCATCCCAACCGTTAGAGCACGCGCGTTGATCGGACTCTAGGCCGAGTCCGGTCTCACTTGATTGGACGCGTCCGGTCATGCTGGCGCCTCTCTGGACTCGATTGGATGTTGTACTTTGTGCGTCCGGTCATCTAATGCTGCTACGTCCGGTCACACTAAAAACATTGCCATGATGAAGAATAGTGTCATCGGTGCATCCGGTCACTTCTTCGCTCAGCGTCCAGTCACAGCTGCTAACGCCTGCTGTTGCCAAGCAACTGATCGGACGCATCTGGTCACCTCTGTCGAGCTCATTTCTTCATGATCTTGTGTTCAGCTTGGTTTCCATCTTTGTGCTTCGACTATGCTTGATATCTTGGGTCTTCTCTTGCGTTTCTAGGGTTTTGCTTATGGTGTTGATCGCGGGATCATCATGTCGCCTTCGTCTAAGTCACGTCTTGCACCCTATTGAACTACAAAACAATTACCTGCAAATTCATTAGTCCAATTTGGTTGTGTTGGTCATCAAACACCAAAATCCAAAGTAAATAGGCCTAGGGTCCATTTTCCTTACAGGCCAAAGCGTCCAACGTGAGCCCTTGGATCAAACCGACTTCAGAGACGACATAGATGCAACTTAGGAGGCGGTGGAGAACCGACATTGTAACACGGAGGCTGATAGTCGGCCCTAGGGGTTGGTCGGTCGGCCTATAGGTGGGGCCGACCGGCCCTACCTTGTAGCCTCTGCCTCTCTGCCTTAGTGTGGAGTCCTCTCGAGTGTTCTAGAGTCTTCTGATGTCCGTTTTGTGGTGGATAAGCGTGATTAAATCTGACATGTAGGTCCACCATGATGGTTTTTTTAATAAACCCTACAGAAAATATGGATTCACCAAAACTCATGTTATATTGATGGTTTATAATGATTGTTAACTACCGTCGACACTAGTGCTCTCGATAGCAAGATGCCATATGAGGCCTGGGATGGGCTCAAGCCAATGGTCAACTACCTGCGCGTCTTCGACTGCCTCGCCTTCGTTAAGAAGCTAAATCACATTAGCAAGCTCGATGATCATAGTTCACTAGGGGTCTTCATCAGCTACGCAGAGGGGGCCAAGGCCTATCGCACGCTCGACCCAACGCAACATGGCGCGTGCGCGTGTCGTGTGACGTCGTGTTCGATGAAGGATGTGGCAGGGCATTCGACAAGGCGGTGGACAATGGGTTGGTGGCCATGCTCCATGACTTCACCATCGAGTATGCGTGGGCGAGAGGTGCTAAGGGAGCACACGGTGCATCCTCATCGACTACTGGGTCTTCATCACCAGCGCCCACCTCTTCATCAGCTACGCCGCGCTCGCTATCACCAAATCCGAGGGAGCTCGGAAGCCCATCGATGGTGGTTGGTAGTCCATCGGTGGTGGTTAGGAGCTCAATGGCAGCAGCACGGGCCTCTCCGGTGCACCAGTCGGCCTCTCCGGCTCACCAACTGACCTTCTCGACATCTTCTACCTTGCCCGCTGCGACACCAGCGCACGCAGGATGGTCGGAGGTCGAGTACATGATGCCATAGGAGGATGATGAAGACCGCTTGGACGCCTACTACAATGATGAGCCCCTCCAGTACCGCACGGTGGTGAACATATTCAGAGAGCAGACTCCACTAGACTAGCCCAAGTGGCTCTTCGCCTAGCTACATCTGACGCACATCGGTGAGCCGACCACTTATGCTGATGCGCAGAGTGATCCAGCGTGGCGGAAGGCGATGGAGCAGGAGCTCAAGTCCATCGAGCAGAACCGCACCTAGGAGCTAGTGCCACTGCCTGACGGCCACTGCCCTATCACCCTGAAGTGGGTATTCAAGCTCAACAAGGACGAGCTAGGCGTGGTATCAAGCACAAGGCGCGGCTGGTAGTGCGCGGCTTCGTCCACCAAGAGGGGATCGACTACGATGACGCTTTTGCCCCCATGGCGCGCATGGAGTCAATCCATGTCCTCCTCGCGCTGGCAGCTCAAGAGGGGTGGCAAGTCCACCACATGGATGTGAAGTCCACCTTCCTCAATGGCAACCTCAAGGAGGAGGTCTACATGCGCCAGCCACCTAGCTACGCCGTCGCCAGAGAAGAAGGGAAGGTGTACTGCCTGCACAAGGCACTCTACGGCCTGCGCTAGGCACCGCGCGCCTAGAACACGAAGCTAGACGCCACACTCAAGAAGATGGCCTTCAAGTAGAGCATGCATGAGGCGGCGGCGTACCGGTGGGGCAGCGGACGCAATGTCCTACTAGTCGGCATCTATGTCGATGACCTCATCATCACCAGCATTGAAGAGCCAAAGGTGGAGGTGTTCAAGGCGCAGATGAAGAAGGCCTTCGACATGAGCAACCTTGGCCTCCTCTGCTTCTACCTCGGTGTCGAAATGCACCAGGACGCTAGCGGGATCGCCCTCCGCCAACCCACTATGCCAAGCGCATCCTCGAGCTCGGCGGCATGACAGGTTGTAATCTAGCCCACACTCCAATGGAGGAGAAGCTCAAGCTGAGTCAGGAGAGCACGACGGAGGAGGTCGATCCAACCCATTACCGGCGGCTGATCGGGAGCTTGCACTACCTGGTCCACACTCGGCTGGACATCGCATTTGTCGTTGGGTACATGAGCTGGTTCATGGAGCAACCGATGATGGAGCATCTGCAGGCTGTCAAGCGTATCCTACGCTACGTGGCGGGCACCCTCGACTATGGTCTTCACTACGAAACTACCCCCGACACGGCGTGATTTGTCGGCTACTACGACAGCGACCTCGTTGATGAGACACCAGCAAGAGCACAACTGGGATGATGTTCTTCCTCGGTGATTGCTTGGTCAGCTAGCAGTCCCTCAAGCGAAAGGTGGTGGCCCTCTCAAGCTGTGAAGCAGAGTACATCGCCACCACCACTGCAGCAACTCAGGCGCTATGGTTGTCAAGGATGCTGGCAGAGCTCCTTGGCAGGAAGGTGGGTGTGGTTGAGCTGAAGGTGGACAGCAAGTTTGCTCTAGCTCTGTCTAAGAACCCTGTCTTCCACGAAAGAAGCAAGCACATCCGCATCAAGTACCACTTCATCATAGATTGCTTGGTGGATGGGACCATCAAGGCCAACCACATTGCCACCACTAATCACTGGCTGACATTCTCACCAAGTCGCTGAGGAAGTTTAAATTCTAGGAGATGAGGAAGCGGATTGGGCAACAGTAAATCACCTCCAGTTCTTGGCACAAGGCTTCTAAGAAGAATTGATAGATAAGCCTAGTGCTAAAGCACTTGTATCTTACTTTTCCTGCACTTTTGCTTTTCTTGGCTTCCAAGCCTAGTGTTAGGAATATGCTCAGTATCCACTTTAGTAGTTAGAATATGTTGTAGCAAGTGGGAGTCCTCCCTGTCTATAAAAAGCAAGGGAGTGTCATTGTAAAAACTAAGCCATTGCATTTTCCTTTCAATCCAAACGGTCAAGGGCCAAGCTGCCCTCTGGTGGTTTTCCAAATCTGAATCTGAGATCTATTTTAGAGCAACAAATCTTAGGAAGGTGAGAGTTCAGGCTAAGCCTGTCTACTTTGATTAATCACCTTCATCGTGTCTTCGTAATGAACTGGCATTCGGACGTTGGCTGGGGAAAAGAATATCCAAGCATTTCACATCGATGATCCAATGAATCATATTCATATTCTCTAGGCTAACCAGATGAATATTTTTTTCACGGATACGGAAGATGGCTGCTCGATAATCCAAAACTTCTATCCTAAAGAAATTGGTACCAGCATTTAAAAATGCGCCTCTCATAATCCATTAGTTGCCTCTTTGAAGATTTGATTGAAGTAAGAAGACAAGAGGATGGATCTCAGCACCAAAAACATTTGTTTGTTGCTTGTTAGTCCCCTGTGAATGAAACAACAAATTAGAGAATGGTTACAGACCTACATCTCTGATGTAAGCAATAATATTGCAGGAGATTAAACAAACCCAAATGCCATGGCATGGTCAGCTTAACTTTCTCTCCAATGCAGCATATGAACACCAGACATTTGGTCATATGACTTGATGACAGGAAGAGGAACGTAGTCTTAACAAAGAACGGATCAAACAAAAACCATTTAGAAATGCGGTTCATGCCACTTCGATGTATACGATCCATCATAGCGAACATGTCTCATGTGCCATAATTTTGGTTTTGACTACTGAGTGATAATATAATCATTAGAACTATCTATACAAGGTATGGAACTTGACTCACGGTCTGGTTTGATTTTTTTGGAAGATAAACGCCACAACGTAGGATCT
This sequence comes from Miscanthus floridulus, assembly GCF_019320115.1. Taxonomy (NCBI): domain Eukaryota; kingdom Viridiplantae; phylum Streptophyta; class Magnoliopsida; order Poales; family Poaceae; genus Miscanthus; species Miscanthus floridulus. Next base: position 29,815,870 of record NC_089591.1, on the reverse strand, counting down.
AAGAGCATCTCCAAGAGTTATCTAATTTTTTCTCCTAAAAACTTATAGTTTGACAACTCCTAAAAAGATATTAGAAGAAAAAAAGATAGTCATCTCCAAGAATTTCTAATAAATGTCATCTAAAAAATCAAATTTGAGGCTACCAGGGGCCACCAAGGGCTCGAGAACATGCAGGGCTGCAGCCCGGGGCACTTCCCGGCCTTCGTCCATGCCTTGGCCGAGCTACGCAGGCCCATCCTCGCGTGGGTTAAAGCACAGCACGACCTGTCGTCGCCGCCGTCGCTGACTTCTTCTGCGGATGGGCTCAGCCGCTGGTTCGCAAGATCGGCGCCGCGGGGATCTTGTTCTCGCCGTCCAGCATCCTCGGCACCGCCATCCCACACTCGACCTTCCCCCGCCTGGTGAGGCGCCCCACGGAGTGCGACGACGACGACGAGTTCAGCGTCTCGTTCCCGGCGATTCCCGGCGAGCCGTCGTTCCAGTGGCGTGAACTCTTGATGATGTACAGGAAGTACATGGCAGACGCTCAGGACGAGCAGGTCGCCGCTTCCGTGAGGGAGAACTTCCTGTGGAACCTGAACGACAGCTGGGGTTTTGTGTTTCAAGGCGCTGGAGGGGAGGTACCTGGAGCAGCCGCTCGAGGACCTGGGCTTCAGGCGCGTCTGGGCGGTGGGCCCCGTGGCTCCGGAGGCGGACGCGCGCGGGTGCCCGCGGCGGGCAGGCAGCCGTCGGGCTCGCCGAACTCAGCGCGTGGCTGGACGCATTCCCGGAAGGTTCAATCGTGTACGTGTGCTTCAGGAGCCAGGCTATGCTAAACCCCGCCATGGCGGCGGCGCTGGCCGAGGCACTGGAGCGCAGCGCCATGCCGTTCGTGTGGGCGTGGGCAGCGCCATGGTCCCCGACGGGTTCGAGGCACGAGCCGCGGTGGCGGGGCGCGGCGTGGTGGTGCGCGGGTGGGCGCCGCAGGTGGCGCTGCTGCGGCATCCGGTGGTGGGGTGGTTCCTGACGCATTGCGGCTGGAACTCGACGCTGGAGGCGGTGGCCGTGGGGGCGCCTATGCTTGCGTGGCCCCTGGTGGCCGACCAGTTCTTCGAGGCGCGGCTGCTCGGGGACGGATACGCGCGATGGGAGTAGCGCGTAAAGTTACGCGGAAGGGTGAGAAATTTTCCAAGTCCTAAAAGATTAGGAGTAAATATTATGAGTTGTTGGAGAGGGTTTTTCCCCATCTTTCTAAAAAAGAAGGATTAGGATGATGTTTAGGAAACTCTTGGGGATGCTCTAATATCGTATTTTCTCGGCTTAACTTATAGCCGAGACTAAAGCCTAAATCCAAAGGTCCTTTCTCCACTTTGACCATGACTCCATCCGGTATGCACTTCTCAAACAGCAAGTCGAAGAGGTCTAGAGGAGAAGCGTGATGCATCAGAGACATTAAAATTCTGAATTAACATGGCGACCGATCAAGTTACTTGGCAGCTAACGCACAGCCGGCCGTAATATAGACCATCCGCACGGCCTTGCCATTTATAGTAAAGTGAAATTATTATATTTCTTTTTCGACAAGGTTATTAATCACGCTCATCACGCTGGTTTGTAGGTGCGCGGGTGGAAGAAAATTTTTCCCGCCGTACCGTATGTAACCAAGACTACCTGCGGCTTGTGTGGCCCAGATGCAAATACCGACCACGGTTTATGAGAAAGAGGCAAATCAGGTCTAGACATGCTTTTATGCACTGCATGTATACGTTCAAAAAAAAGGGCAATGTATTTAGAAAAGAACACATTTTGCATCTGCAGTTTGCCAGAGCACAACACTATACATCTAGTCCCTAGGAAAGCACACATTTCCACATCTTCTATGTACATGGCATGCATCTTGCTTCTCTTTACATGACCTGTGCATGTTACAAAGAGGAAAACATGTGTCATAAACTTGTTGCTGTGTGGAGATAAAAAAGGATGCATATGTTAAAAAATAAAAACCTTATGTTTCCTATTTGAGAAGACATTATTGTTCATGGAGCCCAGGTTGCCGCTGGTAATGTTGAAGACTTGAAGTAGATGTATTTTCTTAGGCAATTTAAGTGTCATTCGTTAGACAACAACGTCTTTCTAAATAGGCAATTTAGCCTATTCTACCTAGTAAAAAAGAAACAATATTTGTCAATCTTTGACCAATTCTTTTGCTTAAAGGTACATCACTGTAATTTAGCCTATTCTTACTAGGCAATTTAGCCTATTCGCTAGAAACAAATTTGTCAATCACTAAAAGAAACAAATTTATACTTTGAGCTACTATTTATATAGTAGTCACTCACCAACTCTTGCTATTTCAAATTTCCATTGTATCATTGCTATTATAGATGCATACATTACTACACTCAGACCTTTCACAGCAGTGTCGTAACCCCCATCGCAGTCCAATTTTGGCCTCGGTAGTAAGCTGTCGACAGTAATAGTCATAGCCATCACCGTCGTCATCTGAGACCAACTGTGGTGTACACTACACCGCCGTATTGGCTTATAATCAGTCTGTGATAAGGTCCTTACTTCCGTCGCTTTGGAGCACAACTCGGTTGTGGGTACACACTAACACCACCGTATTGGCAAATTATCCGCCTATGTAGTGGTCACCAGCACCGTCACCTTGTACTTCGACCCAACTGTCTGCAGTGCTGGTTCAATGTCTCTTCGATGGCCGAGACGTCTATGTAGAGGTTAACACCACCGTCGCTTCAGTGTATGAACCACCAGTACAAAGGTCATGGTCACCGTCGCCTTGCACCACGATTCGCCTTTGATGATCGTTTAGTCGGTATCGGGTTACTAAACGATTCGGTGGTGATATACTTTTGATCCCTGCCGCATCATACATATAGCGACGGTGTTAGACGTTTGCACCACCACCGGCGGTGGTGATAAGAAAATAATGAATGGCGCTTACATCTGACGGTGACAGAATTTCATCTGGTTTCACAATAGTTACTAATTTAGCTAGGCCCTTAATAACTTCATGAACACAAAGATACAGATATATAATCATTGCATCAAGAAATCATGTTCACAAACAAGAGTACTTTTTACAATAACAATGGATGCTACCATAACATCTTTCTCAATTAATGTCCTAATACAAGCGGTACATAGAGCATATTAAAGGTACTGATCTATACAGACTTAGCGAAATGGCATAGTTGTGCTCCTTCTATGTGGCACTCCTGCTTGCAAGGCAAAATGAATATAATTAGTGCATCCTTCGGATTGGTAGCCAATGCACGATGGAACCCCTTTTCTTCATCTCTAATCTACAACCTGAACAAAGCAACAGAATTAATAATATTGAACATACCATTCTTTTAGTCAACAAGCCAAAATTGACCTATACATACATAGAATGAAAACAACTCCCTACCTGAACAAAGACTGTCGTGACGACGAAATACAGCAAATGCACCATTACTGCTCTACTAATGACTCCATGAACAAGGGAATATAAGAAAGATAGTAAGGCCTGTTCATATGGAAACGTCCTCTTGATCTACAAAAGTGGATGACATGGACAGGGATGACATGAACCTTTCTATGGTCTATATCATATGCAATCAGTGTTCTATCCTTCCCAATAAGGAAAATAAAATTCCACTCTAGGTGAATTGTAGTCACTCTGTACTCCTTATCATAAAGCTCAGAACCAACTTTAATATTTATGTGTCCAAACAGTTCCTCCATGTCCACAACATGCTTGAATCTCCAGTTATCAGTACCATAGCCTTCAAGTATCTACACTAAAAGCCAAGACATATTGTGAAAATCAGCACAACACACATAGGTGACCCTGAGCTTGATGGATGGACATTTTAGCACCACGTGGTTTACGAATTGTCCTCCATGTCTTTTCCTCCATATCCACAGCAACTATTGCAGAGTACTCAAGCATGAGCATAAAACCATTAAGAAAAACACATCTCGATTTTGAACGTAGAACAATACCCTCGCCCCATTCAGATTTCTTAAAGATCCATGCTGTAGTTTTAGATGAGTAGATCACACCTATGTACGCACCCTCCACCTCAACAAATTCAATCACATGAAAGTGTGAGGACGTTGGGTTGAAACCTAAGCGAGCCTGACCAACAGAACGGATGCTACACAGCAGTAAATGCCATTTGTGGATCGTCAGATTGTAGACAACATAGCATCATAATCCATCAGGCCTAGCACACCAGCAAAGGACGAGGCCACTGCAACAATCTAAGACTAGCTCTTTTGAAGGGGGAAAGGCAAGAAGGACAAGGAGGGTCGTTCACCGGTGATGCTGGTGAAGTGGCGATTGTCCTTCCACCAGCTGCCATAGAAGAAGCTGACAACAGTCTGTGAAAGCTTCTTTCAGTGATAGGAGTCAGAGATGACACGCTTTCAGGAGCGACAGACACACTTGCAGCAACACAAGGACCGGGCGGGGAGGTAGCAGAAGATGTCGGCAAGCACATCGTCTAAAGAGGTTGTCCACTGCGTTCCTCATGTCAGGGGCCTCCTTCATCTGGAAGGACATCACCAGCCGAAGAGATGAGGCCGCCTTACCATGGAATTGCATCAATAAACATTAGTAAGGAGATGAGTTTCAAGGAGAAGGACGGCAATGCAAGTAAGGCCTTATTACACTTGCCTTTGGATCTGGCGGCGGTGAGCACGAGTGGCAACACCGGTGACAGCAGCAGCTCATTCACCAATGGATCTGTGTGAGCAAGCCGGCGATGTGCACCGGCATGGAGCAAGAGCTGAGCAGTGGTGATGAGTAGGAGCGGCGATGACGAACAGCAACAATGAGCACAAGAGAAGCTATGTGTGGGGGGGAGGGGCAGTGGGGTGGGCAAGATGTTGGGGTAGGGGTTGCTTGCTCTCTGCGTAACTTTTACGACACATGGAAATCAAATTTTCATTAGTTCCACGCGGGAGGGTTCAAATGCGGGATTAGAAATTTTGCAACTAAGCGGCGGTGAATGCACAGTACCATCACCGGCGGCTGGTTCCTAGTACCACCCGAAGACCTCCACATGATACAGTGAAGAACAGTAAGGCACACAATTTTAACGTTTGGCACTGAAACAAAGCGAAACTAGGCACTTATTAAACTAAGAAAAGCACAATTCTTGTACTCAGATTGAAAAGAATCCAACTTGAGTTCGATGGTGAATAATAAGGAAAGCACAATGCTAGTACTCTCGAATTAAAAAGAATCCAACTTGAGTTCCATACATTCATACCAAATAAGTAGGTCGACACTACCAAGCTAACAAGCATGCCGAAAGCTAAAATGCAGATACTAATTAGGCCAACACTATACAAAAGTTAAAAGGCCTTCATATGTACATCATTAGTTGCATAATTAATCATTCTCCATGCAGATCCTAGTCGACCTCCATGGGATTGTTATGAATCTCCATAAGATCCTACAGATCATTGTCGACCCCCATGGGATCGTTGTCAATTTCCATGTCATCCCGAGCCTTGACCACTACAACCCTATCCACATCCAAACACTTTCATTTAGCTCATTGACTTTGTTCACAAAGCACTAATTCGAAAAACCAATACTGATGACAATAAAGCTCACAAGTTGCACTCCATGGACATAAAAGGCCACAAACTCCAGAATGAGAAGATGCATTTTCATCTGAGATCTAAGAAAATTATTGTAGCTAGGTTAGAGGTGAAGGAGCAGAAAGCATGAAAGAGCAATACAAAGGAATATAGAATCCGGTGAAGGAGCAGATCCAATACACTTACCTTAGATCTAGATAGAGCAGAGAAGCAAGGATGGCGCGCTGAAGATTTGTGCGCCGGCAAGGTTGGAGGTGAAGGAGCAGTGAGCACGAGAGGCTGCCTTTCGTCCGACGCTAGCAGGGTGAAGCAGAGCAAGGGAGCAGAGTGGGAAATGGATGGGAGGAAGGTGTGTTAGGACCATAGGAGAGTGTATATACAGTTCAATAAATTGGTTGCCCCTGTACCAGAGCCCAACGTCCAAGGAAGTAGGATGCCTCCAACACATCAATTGATACTTAGATGTACTAGCATTTATAGTTCAATAAATTGAACACCAAGTTAATCACCTTGATTTTAGTTCAACAATAGTTGTACAAAAGTGATAGATTTCAGTCTGATACATAAATTGATACTTGAATCTACTGCAGCGATGAACTAAGCAAGTTGCCAATGAACATGTCAAGAACTAAGGTAAGTACAAAATAGGTGAAAGAAGAACAGGAAGCACAATTTCTTCTCAAAGGTACGAAATCTTCTATCATATTCGTTAGAACCCTGCCCAATTCTTCAATCTGTGGCACAATCTATTCCACCTCCTGCAGTTGTTCTTCACTTATTCTAACATTGGCCTTCGCCTTTAGCTCCCAAATCTTGTTAAGTAAATCCAAAATCAAAGTCTTCAGATATTTTCCATATGGAGGATCATACCACTCATAAAATCCGCAATCTAGGTCGAACTACGAAAAAACCAAATTACTATAAGTACAACGAGATTTTAGCATTTGCATTGTGAAAATAGAATGAACAAGAAAGAAATCAAGTTACATTATTTGCCCTATAGCATCTATGGTACCAACGTCCTGGGTTTCCAACACTCCACGAAATCCACTAAGGCCTCTTCAAGCCGCAGTGACACAAAAGTGGTGGCTGGTATGCATAGGGGTGGTTCTCGACATGGCACGGGATGGGTGATCCCCTCCCATTGTAGCCTCCTCCGCTAGAAGCCAGTGTTCTTCTTGGGACGATGCCCTAGGATGGTGCCGATCACTAGGAGTTGGAGCTAGATGCAGCCATGGAGCAGTTAAGGTTCAAAATGTTGCACAATCTGAGTGAAGATCTCGGCCTGGGTCTTTTCCCTATGCTTTTGCCTCCCACCAAGGCGCCAACACATCCTTGAAAACCCTCGCACTCCCGCCATGATGAAATGTTATGTCACTAGCGGTTCAAGGTACAATCCGCCTATAGAAAAAGGCCTGTTTTAGATTCTCTGTGCTTACATAGAGGTTGAAAGCATCTAGGCCCCTAGTTGGGTTTCAGTGATTAATGACAATACGTGATTACTGTGACTAACGTGTGTTTTGCAGAGACAATTAAGTTAGGTCACGGTAATGGAAATTAATTGGACAATCATGGTTGTCATGCCCCTACGATGGAAATCGGTTCGGTTTTCAAAGGATGGATGACAAGATTAAGGATGGACTAGTTCTAAGTGTCGTTTGGTGTTGAAGAGGCACTTAGAGTAGTTTAGGACTTTGTTTTTCCTTTGGCCATACTATTAAGGGGGGTATGGACGGGTAGCTTGACCTAGGTGAGTCTAGTGGGTTAGGTGTGGTGCACACTTGTCAAATCTAGCACTAGGTTGCTCCTAAATAGCCCTTAGATCAATTGGAGCAAACTTCATTCACATATGATTGCGAGATGGAAGTGAATGGAGGGTCAAATGCTGACCAGACGCTGGTTTCAATGTGACTAGATGCTGGCGCAGAGTCTGGTCAGTTCATTTGATCAAGGTGAAATCGTCTGGTGTGACCGGACGCTGAGAGGTGAGCGACCGGACGCTGGGTGCCAGCGTCTGGTCGACTCCAGCAAGGTTCCAGAGAGGGAAAATCGTGACCGAACGTTGTCCTGCGTCCGATCACAACTTAAACATTGGGTTTCGGGGAGAACTGACTGGAGCATCCGGTCAACTTGACCGGAGCGTCCGGTCAACCCATAGAGGCACATAACGGTTCATTTTTAACCGGGTGTATAAATACTTCCTCCATTCGTGTGAGGGGGCACTTTTGCTCATTCCAACAGCTAAGAAACACCCTTGAGAGTGCCAAGAAGAGCAAGGTCCTAGTGAGGTGATTGAGATTTGAGAATCCAAAAGAGAGCCCTCATTAGTAAAAGCAAGAGTAGCAAAGTGTGCATCCACCCTTCTCATTAGTCTTATCGTGGTCAAGTGAGAGTTCGTGCTTGTTACTCTTGGTGATCGCCATCACCTAGATGGCTTGGTGGTGATTGGGAGCTTAGTGATCATCCGACGGAGCTTGTGGATGACCCAACTCAAGTTGTGAGCAGTTGTGGGTGATTCACCATGACGGAGTGTCAAAGAATCAACCCATAGAGAGCACTTGATCCTTGCGCGGATCAAGGGGGAGCTACACCCTTGCGTGGGTGCTCCAACGAGGACTAGTGGGGAGTGACAACTCTCTGATACCTCGGCAAAACATCGCCGCGTTCCTCCTTCTCTCTTTACTTTGAGCAATTCAATTCTTGTCTTTACATTCATAGAATTGCCATGCTAGAGTAGGATTGGAACTTAGGTTGCAAGACTTTTTGTGCGGTAGAACTTTATAAACACTTTCTAGGCACAAGGGGTGAAGTGGGCTAACCGTAGGGTATAATTATTGCAAAGAAATTTAGAATTAGAATTCACCCCCCCTCTTGGGCATCTTGATCCTTTCAATTGGTATCGGAGCCTCGTGCTCACAAAATTAGACTTAACCATCAAGAGAAAGATGTCTCACAGGGATGATCCTCCTATCTTTGAGGGGGATGATTTTCCTTATTGAAAAATCCGCATGGAGATGTATTAGAAGCTCTAGATGTTGGAATACTTAGAGCCACCTCACAAGGATTCCCAAAACTTTGGGATCCATGCACCTTCAAGGCGATGAAGTAAATTACAAAAAATGGAATGCAAAGGCTCAAAACACCATCTTTAGAGGCCTTTGCAAAGATGTGTTCAACCAGGTGAGGAACCACAAAGACGCCCATGCACTATGATCGGATATTTGTGCGCTCCATGAGGGAACTAAAGCGAGCGTGAGGAATGATGTCATCTTGTTATGAAAAAGCTAAATTCATTTAAGATGCTTCCCAAAGAGAGTGCTAATGAAATGTACTCACGTTTGAATGTTCTTGTAGAGGAAGTCAATGGGCTTGGACTTACTCAAATGCAACCATCTGATGTAAGAAAAATCTTGAATGTCCTCCCCATTGATAAATATGGGCATATTGTGACCATGCTTTATTAAGGTGATCTTTCCACCACTATACCAACACAAATCTTGGGAAAGATCAATGCTCATGAGATGTACATGCACATCACACCACAAGATGGCTCATCCTCTACTAAGAAGAAAGACACGGACTTAGCATTCAAAGCTAGCCAAGAGAAGGGCAAAGCAAGGCTTGAGTATGAGAGCTCAAGTGATGATGAAATTGATGATGCAAGTCTTGCACTCATGGTGAAAAGAACCGCCAAGATGCTAAAGAAGCTTAACAAGAGTGGCATCAAGTTTGATGGCAAGAAAAAGAAGTTCTTCACTAGCACAAGAAGAAAGCCAATCTCCTAAATGGATTGCTACAATTGTGGAGAACTTGGTCATCTAGCACATCAATGCACCAAGCCCAAGAAAGACAAGTACAAGGGCAAGAAAGATGACTCAAGCAATGAAGATGAAGATGAGAAGAAGAAGAAGAAGCCATACAAGAAGAAAGATGGCAAGAAGAAGAATGGGAATGCATACATTGTCGGGGATTGGCTCACAGACATTGATTCATCAAGTTGCTCATCCAATGATGATAGTGATAATGAGAAGGTGGCCGCCATTGTGATTGACTCTTCATCATCTTCACCGACACCACCTCCATCATCCTCTACACACCTATACCTTATGGCCAAAGGTGAACGCAAGGTATCAAATGATGATGATAGTAGTGGTGATGATCATGCTAATAATGATGATAGTGATAGTGATAGTGACGATGATGAATACGAAACACCTTCATATGATGATCTTGTTAAATTGCTAAATCAATATACTAAGATCATTAGAAAGACTAGAGCTAAAAATGACAAGCTAGAAGCTAAGAATGATTCTCTTTTAGCTAAATGTGATATAGCCAAAAAAGCTAGTGTTGAGCTTAGAGAAGCAAATGATGCTATGTCATCCAAACTCAAGGAGCTCAAATCTTCTAAGAAAGAGCTTAAAGATAAACATGATAAACTTGAGAGGATACACAATGAGCTCATCACTAGCCATAATATGCTAAAAGATGAATATACCAATCTTAAGATTAATCATGATAATCTTGTCATTGCTCAAGAATTTTTATCCAATGAGCCACATGATGCTACTAACGATGTTGTTAAGATTGATATAGCTACATCATGTGATGATTTGATCATTGAGAGCATTGAGCAAAGTTCTAGTAGCAAGGGCAAGCAAGTGGTTGAGACCTATAATTATGATGAGGTGTCAAGCTCAAGAATGATAATGAAAAGCTCAAGAAAGATCTTGAAGAGCTCAAAACCACCAACACTATAGTGCTAGAAACTCTTGATCATGATGGTGATTTGATTCTTGAGAATGAGAAGCTCAAAGAAGAGAACAAGAAGCTCAAGGAAGAGAAAAATAATGATGCACTCAAGGAAGAAAATAAGAAGCTCAAGTTGGAGAAAGAGCATCTCAAGATTGGATTGAGCAAGTTCACAAGAGGCAAGCATCTTCAAAGTGGGCTACTAATGAACACCATCATGAAGATGGATAGAAGTGGCATTGGGTACATGGCAAATAAAGAGAAAAAAGCTCAAGCTCAACAACAACAACAAAAGCCAAAGCCAAAGAAGTGTTTTGAGTGTGGATAAGAAGGCCACTTTGCCCATGAGTGCTAAACTCCACCACCACAACCCTTGCCCAAGCATGCTAGACCTTTTGCTTTCAATGCTCATTATATGCTTAGAAATGATTCTAGTGGAAAGATAAAAGTCATGTTCTTAGGACCTCCCAACAAGAATAGACCTAAGAAAATTTGGGTAGCAAAGTCACTTGTTGAGAAGGTGAAGGGCCCTCAACAAGTTTGGGTTCCGAAAGCTTGATCTCTTGTGTGTAGGTGAACTACAAGACCGATGAAAGTCATTGGGTTATTGATAATGGTTGCACATAACATATGACCGGTGATCCTCGTATGTTCACCTCACTAGATGAACAAGTAAATGGATAAGAAAGAATCACATTTGGAGATAATTCAAAGGGCAAGGTTAAAGGATTGGGCAAAGTGTCAATATCAAATGATCATTCAATCTCAAATATGTTATATGTTGCTTCATTGAGCTTCAACTTGCTATCCGTTGGATAGTTGTGTGATCTTGGCTTTCAATGCCTATTTACCGAGAAGAAAGTGGTTGTATCCAAGAAAGATGATGATCAAGTGATATTCAAGAGATTTAGATACAACAACCTATATCTAATGAACTTCACCTCCGAAGTTACTAATTTGAAGACTTGCCTATTCACCAAAACAACACTTAGGTGGCTATGACATAGAAGACTTGCTCATGTTGGGATGAGCTCACTCAAGAAGCTAATGAAGAATGATTTGGTGAGAGGGTTGAAGGATGTGAAGTTTGAGAAGGACAAGCTTTGTAGTGCATGTCAAGCCAGCAAGCAAGTTGCAAATACTCATCCTATAAAAGCTTTTATGTCAACCACAAGAGTGCTAGAACTCCTTCACATGGACTTATTTGGACCAACAACATACCAGAGTTTGGGAGGAAATCTTTACTGTCTTGTGATTGTTGATGACTATTCAAGATATACATGGGTGTTCTTCCTTCATGACAAATCCGAAGTTGCATCATGCTTCAAAAAGTTTGCCAAAAGAGCACAAAATGAGTTTGAAGTGAAGTTCAAGAAGATTAGAAGCGACAATGGAAAAGAATTTGACAACACAAACATAGAAGCCTATTGTGATGAAGTTGGGATCATGCATGAGGTCTCCACAATATATACTCATCAATAAAATAGTGTAGTTGAGAGAAAGAATCGAACATTGATCACACTAGCAAGAATAATGCTTGATGAGTACAACACTCCTGGAGCTCTATGGGCGGAAGCTATCAACACCGCATGCTATGCATCCAACCGCCTATTCCTTTAAAAGTTTCTTGGCAAGACACCTTATGAGTTGCTCAATGGGAAGAAGCCGGATGTCTCCTTCTTTAGGGTGTTTGGTTGCAAATGCTACATCTATAAGAAGCGGCAATACCTAGGAAAGTTTCAAAGACGTTGTGATATTGGCTTTCTTGTTGGTTACTCATCAAAGTCCAAAGCATATATAGTATTTAATCATGCCACCGGTTTAGTTGAAGAAACATATGATGTGGAATTTGATGAATCTAATGGCTCCCAAGGAGCACATGAGAATCTTGATGTAGGTGATGAACCATTGAGGGAGGCCATGAAGAATATTCTAGTTGGAGACATCAAGCCTAATGACGATGAAGATGATGTGCAAGTGATCAATCCACCTTCTTCATCAAATGTGCCACAATATGGTGATAAAGATGGGAGAGTAGAAAATGAAGACACTCATATCTCCCATGAGCAAATGGTGACACAAGCACATGATGTTGATGCTCCACAACCTCCCCCTCAAGTGGTTGATAGAAGAAATTCACCTCTACTACAAGCTCATCCACAAGATCTCATCATAGGGAGTCCATCAAAGGGAGTAATGACTCGCTCTTAAAAGCTTGCTTTGTTTATTGAACATCACTCTTTTGTCTCTTGCTTTGAGCCTACTAAGATAGAAGAAGCTCTTCAAGATCTAGATTGGATAAATGTCATGCATGAAGAGTTGAACAACTTCACCCATAATGAAGTGTGGACTCTTAAAGAGCGACCACAAGGTGCAAGAGTCATTGGAACAAAGTGGGTGTTCCGCAACAAGCAAGATGATCAAGGTGTTGTTGTGAGGAACAAGGCAAGACTAGTTGCAAAGGGGTTCTCTCAAGTTAAAGGTTTGGATTTTAGAGAGACCTTTGCACCGGTTGCAAGACTAGAAGCCATTTGTATCCTCCTTGCATATGCATCACACCATGAAATGAAACTATATCAAATGGATGTGAAAAGTGTATTTTTAAATGGCTTTATTAATGAACTAGTCTATGTTCATCAACCTTCTAGGTTTAAAGACCCTAGATATCCTAATCATGTTTATAGGTTGTCCAAGGTGTTATATGGGCTTAAGCAAGCCCCAAGAGCTTAGTATGAGCTCCTTTGGGACTTCCTCATTGAGAAGGGCTTCACTATTAAGAAGGTCGACACCATACTATTCATCAAGAAGCTTGATGGATATATCTTCATTTATAAGTGTATGTTGATGATATCATCTTTGGATCATCAAATGAAGATTCTTGCAAAGAGTTTGGTGAATTGATGTCGAAGGAGTTCGAGATGTCAATGATCGGAGAGCTTACATTCTTTCTTGGTTTTCAAGTCAAGCAAATGAGAGAAGAGATTTTCATCTCACAAGAGAAATATACAAATGACCTTAAGAGATTCAAGATGGATGAATTTAAGCCAATCAAGACACCAATGCCAACTAATGGACATCTCGACCTAGATGAGGGAGGTAACACGGTTGATCAAACTCACTACCGCTCTATGATTGGTAGCTTGTTATATTTAACCACATCTAGGCCTGACATCATGTTTAGTGTGTGTATGTGTGCTATATTTCAAGCTAATCCTAAGGAAACTCATTTGATTGCTGTTAAAAGAATCCTTAGGTATCTTAAGCACACACCAAGCATTGGCCTTTAGTATCCCAAAGGAGCTATATTTGAATTAGTTGGCTATTCTGATTCGGATTATGCCGGTTGCAAAGTTGATAGAAAGAGCACATCCGGAGGGTGCCATTTGCTTGGTAGATCACTTGTGTCTTGGTCTTCCAAGAAACAAAATAGTGTGGCTTTGTCCACTGCTGAAGCGGAATATATTGCTGCGGGTGCTTGTTGTGCACAAATACTTTACATAAAGCAAACTTTGCTAGACTATGGTGTAGTTCTACAAAAAGTACCTCTTTTGTGCGACAATGAAAGTGCGGTAAAACTTGCAAATAATCTGGTTCAACACTCTTGCACCAAGCACATAGATATCCGCCATCACTTTCTTAGAGATCATGTCACAAATAATGATATATCATTACAAGGTATAAGGATCGAGGATCAATTGGCGGATATCTTCACTAAACTGCTAGATGAGGTGACTTTTTGTCAATTGCAGAAGGAGCTCAATGTTCTTGATTTTAGCAACTTCACTAGAAAATGAGCTTGTGTTGTCCCTTGCATTCCATTGTAATATACAACATATTTAATCTTTGGTAATACATACAGGGCTTGTCTAACATGGTTAAGATAACTGCCGAAAAGCGAGTGAAGAAACTTAACCTTGGATCAAACTTGACAAGCAACTAGATTTACTTTCAAGTATTGCATTACATATGCAAGAATGTTGTTTTGTTGTTTCTCTTCAATCACCCTTTTATTGCCTATTTTCTTAAAAAGAATTATAGCCTAAGGCAAAATACTTTGAAAATTTTTGTAGGTTTGAGAGAGGTCACTCACATCAGTCCCAATTGATGTTTATTTGGATCTTATTGAAGTTGGGACTTGATTGGGAACAGGCAGCGCGAAGGAATTTTGAAGATTTGCTAGAAAAGAGTGACCGGACGCTGCACCAGACGCTGAAGTCCAGCGTCCGGTCAGTTCATAGGAGGTGAACCAATGCTGCAATGGAATGACCAGACTCTGCTGTTTAGCGTCCGGTCGAGCGAAGATGATGGAGACTGGTTGGACCGGACTCTGACTACGTCCGGTTAGTGGTGATCGGACACATCCAGTCATGGCTCTAGGAGATTTGGACCACTCTGGAGTCGACAGGACTCTAGGTGGCAGCGTTCGGTCATTGCCACCGGAGCGTCCGGTCAGTAGAAATCATGCGGGATTCCAACTCTTCTCCGTTTCCTTATCTATTCCGTCGGGGGGACCCCATTTAACCACCGCGCCGCGTGTGACCTAATCTCCATCTCGCAAGCTAGCTACGCTGACATCACCGAGTTTTGAGCCATCGCGCCATCCTCCCAGCGCCACACTGCTTCCCCGTCACGAGCTCGTGCTTCTAGTGCCGCCTCCCACACCACCGTGTTGCATCGCCGTGCCTACGCCATCCGCGTCCGCGCCTTCACCACATCGCCATGCCTAGCGCTAGCATCGTCGCCTTGCCCTGCTCCAGCGCCGCCACCTCATCTCACCTCACTAGCGTGCGACCGTGTGCCCTAGCGCCACCCGCAGCACATCAGCGCCGTTGTGCCACCTCCCTACGCCATCACCTCATGCCAGTGCCTCCCCTGTCGCATTGCTCCATGCACCAGTGCCTACATTGCACCACCGATCCACGCCGCATTGCTTCGCCAGAACCCTAGCTTCACAGTGTCGACCTAGTGGTTCTCCGTGATCCATTCCTTATTCTTTGGTTCGTCGGTTCGTCAGGTAGCAAGCCCCCGGTTCTAATTTCATATCTAATGCTTGCTTCTTAGGGTTTTGCATCTCTAGATATATTGTAATTATTCATATATCTAATATATTCTATCATGCAGTGAGTCGATGTTTCTGAGGTCACTTTGGCAGTTGTCAGTCAACTCAGGGCCAAGCTCACGAGTACGGATTGAGGCCAAGCCTCGGAAGTGACAGTTGGCAGTTGATTCTTGTCAGTGCAGTTGTTCTTTTTAGCTCCATCAGATGGCTCGTGTCAAGAATGTCGGAGGTGGTACCGGTGATGAGGATCCGAGGCCCTCGCCTGGCCTGCCTTCTAAGGCAAAAGGCAAGGCAACGAAGAAGCTTACAACGAAGAAGCACAAGTATCCAGATGCTGACACAGCGAGAGTAGCCACAGTTGTAGCCGTCGTAGAGCATGCAGAGATAGGAGGTGCTAGGAGTGGAGTATAGATTGTAGATCAGCTTTCTCCAGCTCAGAGGGTCGTTGTCTAGGAGGTTGAGCGTCGTCATGGTGGTCTAGTTGGGACAGCCATGGTTGGAGGACGGCGTGTCGCTATTGATGAGAGTCAGCCTCAGGGGGAGTCACAGTAGGAGCCACAGCTGACAGAGCAGACTCAGGAGGGAGTGCAGTCAGAGGAGACAGAGCAGGCACCTCAGCCATAGTTACGCCGCTCTGGTCATACTCGCACCCAGGTGACAACGAGGCTAGAGACACAGTGGAGGGGTTCTCATCCGCCTCCTAGACCACAAGGTCCGCCTCTAGTGACTCATCTAGATTTGAGGGCCACCACGACCAAGCAGGTATAGCAGTTCAGGTTCGTGCAGTTTGAGGAGTGGTTTCCACCGAGGTGGGATGAGCGTGCATCAGAGGGCTTCTACACACCACTGTAGAAAGATTTTTGTCATGCATATCTTAATAGTGGGGCTGCATTTAGATCACAGAGGGTGTGCAACATTGAGTCCATTGTAGCAGCAGCAGGAGAGCATATTCGCTCCTACCTATCTTACTTGACAGGGCTGACAGACTTACTCAGACAGATAGACTTATATGTTCCATCTTGGGTCCGTGAGTTCTATGCTACACTCTAGATTGACCCACAGCACAAATTTATACACTTTGCATTCAGAGGCAGAGATTATAGGCTGATGAGCTTTAGGGTCAGGGAGATACTCAGGCTTCAGGAGCAGCCCGTCCGGCTACATGAGGTTTGCTATTGATAGACAGCTCCTCTCAGATGCCCTCATGGCGGTATGGTGCCTCCTACATATTTGATCCGCCATTGCTTCACAGAGCCATTCGGCGAAGGGTCGAGCAGGACACCTAGTGACCTCACTCCTACAGCTAGAGTGCTTGATGCTATCATGAGGACACTGCTTCCGAGGATGGGATATCACGAGGGATTGACTCGCATTCAGTTGTGGCTTCTGAACTCTTTGATGCAGCAGACTGTATTTGATATTTGGGATCTCTTACAGTCTGAGATGGAGGATACTATTGCAGAAGGGTTCAAAGGTCACCGACAGTTGCCCTATGCTCACTAGATTACATTCTTGATTCACAAAGTAGTTACAGTGAGGCCACCTGAGATGCTGGCAGAGTATAGTGGTGCTACTACAGAGTTTCCTACATACAACATGACTCAGATGCTCCACCATAGTGCACCGAAGGCACCTAGCTAGCCACGCCATCATCCAGAGGTGCCTGAGACTGCAACCCAACAGGATGAGACCATCAGGGGTATAGCAGCTATAGAGGAGGAGGAGCTTGATGCTCAGCAGGAGGGGATGGTCGAGAGCGACCCCAGTGACAGCTCAGATGATGACTACCAAGCTATCCCTCAGATGCCTCCACGACGACATGACCATGAGGCCGGTAGCTCCAATTTAGCTCCACCTGCACCACAGACAGACCCCGCTCTACTTGCAATCCTTGAGCGGATGAGGTAGGATCAGGCTCGTCAGGCCTAGGAGACCGCTGCTACTTTCGCACAGTTTCAGACCAGGCAGGATGAGTTTCAGCAACAGCAGCAGGCGATACAGTAGCAGCAGCAGGCCATGCATCAGCAGCAGCTTCTCATGTAGTAGCAGTTACTCAGGTTTATGCAGCATGTTGTGACAGCTATTGGGGCTCCACCGCCACCACCACTTCTATGACTCTAGTTGTATAGCCTAGTGGGCTTCAGAGTTAGGGACAGACTACTACTCAGTTTGCTTCACCTATAGAGTAGGTGTCCTAGTGGTTTGCCTTACCAGTGCTAGCCCCACAGTTCACACCTTTTTAGACGGGCTTCACACCGGCTCAGACTTCCTCGCTGCTTGTGGTAGATACTACAGTCTCTAGGAGCCTTAGTGCTATATTCAGTGAGTTGACAGGGCAGCCTACTTCGCCATATCTACATATCCTAGGTCCTTCCATAGTTGCACCTATTACTAGAACTACAGAGACGATCCCTTCTTTAGTTGCATCATCAGAGCTGCCTGCTACAGTCATACCTGTAGAGTCCCAGGCCGCACTAGTCCCTGATCCAACCCAGACCGCTTCAACATCGCTTCTAGCTATAGAGGGTCAGACTGCTCAGAGCTCAGGATCAGATGATGATGGCACACAGTTCTAACTCGCTCCTCATACCTCAGCGCCCGACTCGTCCGCTGTAGCCCCGCTGACCGACCCTTAGGTTTTGGTGTTTGACGCCAAAGGTAAAGAGGGATCGAGTATGTTAGACTTAGGGGGAGCGACTTATCTAGGGGGAGTTTAACTTATCTATTATATTTGGTTTTTATGTGTGATACACTATTATACATTCATGTGTTTACTTTCATGCATCGAACTATATTTATATGATAGTGATATCTAAGTGATCGTGATATTTATGTGATATGTGACATGTGTGCTCTCTACTTTGAATTATTTATATATCATATCACTTGGTTATGCTCATTTGCTTTGCTTCTGCATTTTACTCCGATGCAAATGAGCTTTATTACTAGTACTCATGCTTATTTCATATCTTTTGAGTACATCATGTTGGCTTGGGTCATATAAGCTTGCCTAATTCTTTTGTTCTTATTGTCAAAAGCTTATATGAACCAAACATGTTAAAAATCTCATCTCTTTCACATACTTGAGGTGGTATTGTCATTAATCACCAAAAAAGAGGAGATTGAAAGCATCTAGGCCCCTAGTTGGATTTCGGTGATTAATGACAATAAGTGATTACGGTGACTAATGTGTGTTTTGTAGAGGCAATTAAGTTAGGTCACGGTAATGGAAATTAATTGGACAATCATGGTTGTCATGCCCCTACGATGGAAATCGGTTCGGTTTTCAAAGGATGGACAACAAGGTTAAGGATGGACTAGTTCTAAGTGTCGTTTGATGTTGAAGAGACACTTATACTAGTTTAGGACTTTGTTTTTCCTTTGGCCATACTATTAAGGGGGTATGGATGTGTAGCTGGACCTAGGTGAGTCTAGTGGGTTAGGTGTGGTGCACACTTGTGAAATCTAGCACTAGGTTGCTCCTAAATAGCCCTTAGATCAATTGGAGCAAACTTCATTCACATATAATTGCGAGATGGAAGTGAATGGAGGGTTAAATGCTGACTGAACACTGATTCCGATGTGACCGGACGCTGGCGTAGAGTCCGATCAGTTCATTTGATCAAGGTGAAATCGTCTGGTGCGACCGGACGTTGAGAGGTGAGCGACCAGACGCTGGGTGCCGACGTCCGGTCGACTCTAGTAAGGTTCCAGAGAGGGAAAATCATGACCGAACGCATCCGGTCAGTGCTAATCGGACGTTGTCCTACGTCCGGTCACAACTTAAACATTGGGTTTCGGGGAGAACTGATCGAAGCGACCGGTCACCCCATAGAGGCACATAATGGTTCATTTTTAACCAGGTGTATAAGTACTTCATTCGTGTGAGGGGGCACTTTTGCTCATTCAAATAGCTGAGAAACACCCTTGAGAGTGCCAAGAAGAGCAATGTCCTAGTGAAGTGATTGAGATTTGAGAATCCAAAAGAGAGCCCTCATTAGTGAAAGCAAGAGTAGCAAAGTGTGCATCCACCCTTCTCATTAGGCTTGTCATGGTCAAGTGAGAGTTCATGCTTGTTACTCTTGGTGACTGCCATCACCTAGATGGCTTGGTGGTGATTGGAAGCTTGTTCATCATCCGACGGAGCTTGTGGATGACCCAACTCAAGTTATGAGCGGTTGTGGGTGATTCACCGCGACGGAGTGTCAAAGAATCAACCCGTAGAGAACACTTGATCCTTGCGCGGATCAAGGGAGAGCAACACCCTTGCGCGGGTGCTCCAACGAGGACTAGTGGGGAGTGGCGACTCTCTGATACCTCGGCAGAACATCACCAAGTTATGTTCTATGATAGCACAATATAGCCAACCGTGATCAAGTCACCACCTATAGCTCGTAGGTGACAGGAAATCACCCGACTTCTACCGGTCTAAGCATGGCTAAGCATAAAGGTTGATCCTGGACCTACATAGGATTCAACATAGATATTTCTGGACAAGGAAAGTATATATAGCAAGTGGTTTCAATCAACTCCTAGTACTTAATGCATTAACATAAAAAGGACTCAAGTTGGTATTAGAACACATTGGATGTTAGAATGCTTCGGGGCTTGCCTTTCACAAACGTGGTCGGCTGGTGGTCAGGGCACTCTTGGAGATGATCAACTTCAGGCTCGCCTTCGCCTCGAGCTTCTTGGTGCTGAGTTTCCTAGTTCTCCTCTTGTGGATCGGCTTCAAGTTCCACCAACGTGATTTCTTCCGCTGCACCTATTGCATACATATGCATAAAGTAAGTATCATGGATGCATAAGAAGGATTATGAATGATATGACATGAGAACGTGAATGATTCTATGCTGATGATTATATCAAGTCACTTAGATACATATCTCTTCTCTAGAATTTTCAAAAATCCACACTAAGTCCATTTCTGGACCACAACACGGTAGCTACAAGTTTAGATCATAACTGGAGTTTTACTCAACCAATTGTTATGATCTAGGACTTTCTAGAAAGCTCATAAAATTGCCTACAACTTTCATTTAATCATCACAAGATGATTTAATAGCTATCAAGGTTAAACAATTCAATTATCCAGATCTGTCCAGTAGACAAGCAAATTCGGACAGCAGACTTCTAACAGCTATAACTCCCAAACCATTTAATTTATTACCATGAAAATTTGACACAAGTAAGATCAGTAAGTTATCTACAACTTGGTTAATAACAAGTTTCACAGGAAAGGTAATTATCATCATGAATTTATCAATACAACAGAAAATACTCCTGCAGCCATCTAGCGAAATTATAAAGCAATAATTAAGTAGATGCTTATAACCAATCAACTTCAAGCACAACTACCATTATCAGCAGAGCATATGCATCACAAGGGCCACATAAAACATTATGTTTATGCCAAATTAATGTATTTAGATACCTTTATTAATTTCTTTATATAATAAGATGATTTATGAGATAAATATTTTTAGTGCTCCATAACTTCAGAGAAAATTACAGTAGCATACATATGACCCCAAAAGTATACTGTGCAAATTTCATGCTAATTGGATAAGTATAGCCCTCTATACAAAAATGACAAGTTGCTTAGGTTTATTTTAGCAAAAATAGTTTAGCCTATTAAAAAGTGTCAAGCAATAGATTTCATATTTTTCTTAGCTTCCCTAAAACCCATTAACACTTTACAAAAATTTGCATGGCAATATGTTACTTGTTTTTATCCTTATGAATTTTCTCAGAAAACACCATTTATTAAAAGATAAATAGAAATACCTTACTCCAATCAAGTTTACTATAAATTTAGTATTTTTCCTAGCTAAAGCATGTCAACACAAGATCAACAAAACTGGAATCACAATTTTATCACTTCCCTGGCTCAAGTTATGTATTTTACAAGATTACAAACAATTTAAAAGCACTTATTTAGCTCCATTTAATTCTCTAAGAAAAATACCAGAAACAGTGCATTTCATATTTTTATCAAATACTACACTTCATGATGAATCCAACAAAATTTGGTTCACCAAAATTGGACACTCCTAACTTGAGATATGAACTTTTGAAACATGCATTCAAATCTATGAAAACAAATCAGAAAATCAAATAATACACAGACTGATAGATGGGGGCCGCTGGTCAGTAGGACCCACACGTCAGCGACTCCAAAGCAGAGGAGGTGCTCTGGCCAGCTCTATCTTGCTGGTGGTGAGATCACCAGCGACGACTGTGACACCAATGTGTTCTTCTCATCAAGCCGTATCGATAGGTGGTGACTACACGACCTAGGGTTCACTAGAGACAGCTCACCGGCGACAATGGCGGACGACAAAGGTAGCGTGGCGATACGCTGGCGTTCTCCGACCATCGTGTGCTCCGGTGAGGTGTGCTATGGCTACGCAGAATCCTAACAAAGCTATCTATGGTGGTTAGGGCTCCGGTGAGGCGACGGTGAGCTCCGACCGCATGCATGCTGTGGCGGCGGCGCACAGAGCACGGTGGTGCTCCCACCGTTTCGGCTAGACGATGATGAAAGGCAGGTCTCCATTCATGCCATACGCAAGGTTAGGATCACTCAACCTAAGACGCGAGAGAGAGGAGGGAGATGATGGACCAGCTCAGCAACAGTGAGCTCGAGTGCCACAGCGACCAAGGCGGCCATGCGTAAAACGGCGATGCATTCCGACGCAACCAAGCGGTAGCGTCAAACTGGACAATGGATTAAGATGCTAGGACCTATGATGAAGACCAGACGAGGGAGGGAGAGAACGAAGGTGCCCGGATTGTGGCTGGCCATGGCAAGCATGGAGCTCGGCGGCGCTCCGGAGAGAACACCGGTGGCAAAAAACGGCAAAATGCACCCCTACCTAGACTCAAAGTGCTTGGCAAAGGGGTGGAGGTTGAAGCGCGGAACAAGGCGGAGCTGTTGGCACGATCGATTGGAAAATGGTGCGGCGATGGCAGCGAGCGAGCACGACGAAACTCACGGCAGCAATGGCAATAGTGGCGCTGCTGCTTGGCAGGCAAGAGGGAAGACGAGCGAGAGCGAGGAATGGATTGAGCACGGCGTCGCCTCACTCTTCACCACCCTATGGCCCGACCGGCCGGGCCAACACCGGCGTACGGCCACCACACGGCGCGCACGGCTTGTGGCAGGTCGGCCACTGACGTGTGCGTGGACGTGGCCATCAGAGTCGATGACAGCGCCTAACAAAGCAACTTAGCGATCATCTAACTCCAAATCCATTCGTTCTTAGAAAAAGCTCTATTAACGAAAGTTGTAGAGCTACATATGATCTACAATATTGCTAATAGGACTTTCACCTAAATGCTAATGGTTCGCAAGTTATATCATCCCAAAGTGCAGCACTTGAAACTATAATGCGGTCCCAGACAGAAAAATTTCCAAGTCAAAAGCAGTAATTCTATTGCTACTTGTGGACTGTTTTTGAGCATGCTATGCACCGAATCAGATTTTGACCCAAAAATAAAAGTTGTTACTCAAGTCAAGTACTACAACTTTGCTTAAGGGTGCACTGCCATGCAAAGTCTCTAGAGTATAGTTCAACTTAGGTCAATCATACAACTTGAAAATAAAAGCCTACACTATAACCATGACTTAGATGCCAAATGGGTCCAAGTAATAAATACCAAAGTTGTTCCATGTGACATTCTAAACATGTTTAAGGCACTCCTAAGGTCCCACAAACATTTTATACATTGGTCACATGTAAATCCTAGCATATGTAAAACATTTAGTAACAAACACATGTGATATAAGTAATTATAGAGATAAAATTTGAGATGCTCATGCTCATGAATGATCAATGATGCTTGTGCTCATGCAATGCCAATGCCAAATGCATGCTTAACATCTAGGGTGTTACAGAATCCATCTAACCTTTACGGGGAGTTGTCCACCACAACAATGCAAAGTGCTCGAGGCAGGGCAAGTACAGGCGACGGATCCAAATGAAGATGAAGCAACAGGTGGAGAGAATAAAGATGAAGCAACAACGGGTGGAGAGAAATAATGGATTCGTATTAGGTGGTTTTAATTGGTCGAATAGCCGCCAAGACGCCGATAGGGCCCGAGGTGAGTTGGGATCGGGCTGGGCGCTTCTAGGTTTGTTGCCAAACGGATGGTCCAGATTGATCGACAGCGAGAATAGACGACACGAGATGAGTTAAATAGTGTCAGTATTAAGCTGACCATTGTCACGCTAATCCAATGCTATAATACGACGATTATTAGCGGTTAAACTGCTTTAAGATTCTCATAGAAACAACCGTAACCGTACATGACAATTTTTTCCTTTTCATTCATTCATATATATACAAAAAAACATTCATCGAGAGATAAAATCTGTGCACTGACATTTTGAAAGTAGTATTTACATTTCATATAAAAAAGGTGGCATTGAACGAGATCAAATCTGCGCAAATAGAATTGTTTTCATTGATTCATTATATATATCTAACATATAGATACAATTATACTAACTTTAAACTACTTAAGCCTCGCTTGGTAGGAGGCGAGTCAAAGTTAGAGTCGTCGGAGTCAAAGTCGTCGGCAACGACATCATCCTCGTCCTCCGAGTCCTTCTCGAAACTCCACGAAAGACTATAATAAGACATCTAGTCATCAGAGGAGACGTTCTCCTCGTAGGAGTGGTGGGAAGACAATTCGTCGTCCTCGCTGGACGACAAGCTGCTAGTTACTGTTCACGGCTATTTCCTCTCACAAATTCCTTTGGATTCATCCAGATTCCTCCAAATTCCTCCAAGCGAACAGGGCCTAAGGAATGATCACATAAGCACATCAATTTCGGTCCACTGAACTGCTGCTGGTAAACTAAAAATTGCAGAGAGAAACACCGCTGTCTGAATGAGATAACAGAGAAATTAATGGAGCAAACAAGGGTAGTCGTCTCAACTCTGACGCAGGTGATCGAAGGCAACTAAACGAACAGGCAGGCAAGGCCAGTGGAATTATGTACTAGGGTCACAGGCAAGGCCAGTGGCAACACCGCAAAAGCACACAGCAGCAGGAGAAAGAAAGCTGCATTTGCTGTGCAAGTCGTCATCTGAATGAAAACTCTGATGGAAACCTGAAAGAAATGGAGAACAGCCTGGAGTGAAGCCCCAAGCAGAATGCACGAATATATGGTGTTCATGGCATCTATCGCGAACTAGTGATGGGCACGTTTCATCATCGTCATCTTACCTTCAATTTGCTGCACGCAGCACTCAATTCCTGCAAAAAAAAGAGGACACGAAGAAGCTGGTTGATT
Source organism: Miscanthus floridulus (assembly GCF_019320115.1). Lineage (NCBI taxonomy): Eukaryota > Viridiplantae > Streptophyta > Magnoliopsida > Poales > Poaceae > Miscanthus > Miscanthus floridulus. Next base: position 29,791,153 of record NC_089591.1, on the reverse strand, counting down.
CCCTGTATCCATCAGAAAGAAGATGGATCGTAAAGGGAGGCAATCATGCAAAGCGCTTGTAGCGACCTGACCTGACCTCAAGAGAAGAGCTCGCTGACCTGTGAGAAAATCGACATGAGCTTTCAGGTTGCTGAGGGTGTATTCCAGAATCTATGGCTGCCTGATCAGATCATCTTCATATCCTTGCTTTTAAACCCAGCACATAGAAGGAAATCCAACCTTTCTTCTATTGAAGCCTGACTGATTTGAACGCAGAGGCCATGTCAGTAAAATGAGACTCCTTTAGTCCAAATGTGCACAAGTAATCAATCAACGGTAAAATCAGATTCCTTCAGTCTTGTTTCTTTGAATTATGATACAATATATTATGTAAAATATAACTATCACGGTATCACCAGATGCAACCATCCAGTTACATTTCTCTGTGGACATCAACATTAACAATGTACAAGAATCACCTGAGGGCCGAGGCTTAGGCCTATAATCTAGAAAACTACTTTCAGAAGCTCAGTGCCTGTCACTTTTAGTAGAGTCTAGGCACCCAGCTGACATGCAAAGAAAGCGAATACATGGTAATTTTTACCATGCATTTCGTTTCAATGTTTCAGTTACTTTTGGAAGCCCTGAAATATTCTGCCAGTTTCAGTACTGAATGTTTCACAACAAATGTGCATTGTGCTAGGCAAAATAGTGTTAGGAATTAAGCAATAATATTGTTATAAATTTGGCAAAACTATGTGGCTAATAAAGCAATAATAGTGAGACAACCAGAAATGAAGGCCGATAGCTCAAGCATGAGGAGAAATGGGTGCATGTAGTTCTAAAATTTAGGCGAGCAAGGAAAGCTGTAAAGACGAGATCGGCAAGTGCATATGTGGCCCCGCTTGGTCGCTCGGAGGAGGACCTGGGATGGTGACACGGTGAGGAGCACCACACCAGCCGGATCCAAGGTCATGGGGCAGCCCAGAGCACACAATGACTGATGGATAAGTCTCATGTGTGGCTGGTCTTTGTGGGGCTATGATGCTCACATGGTCATGGTCCTTGTGGCTGTTTTTCTGTTTTTAGGACAGCATCTTAGACTAGAGGACAGCATCTTAGAGGACAGCATCTTAGACTAGAGGACAGCATCTTAGCTAGGACAGCATATTAGCATCTTAGACTAGCATCTTGGCATATGCTTGGCTGGCTAGCAGCCTATAAATATGTAACCCCAACCCCTTGGGTTGGCATGGCATTTGTGTGAGCTTGTGTGAGAAATAGACAAGAAAATTGCCCCAACTCCTAGTGTCATCCTCTCTCGATGAGAGTAAGAATTCTCCTACTACCAAGAGTGAGAATTCAGCGACTAACAACTGGTATCGGAGCCGTATTATCCTGTAGCCTGAGCATCTCTTGCTCATCTTCTCTCCCAGCCCCACAACAGCCCCAGCTGTTGGCAGCAGCAGCTCCTCCGGCCGCTCCTGTTCACTCCTCTCCCAGCTCGTCTGAAGCAGCCCTCTCCCCACGCAGCAGCCCCCCGGTAGCGCGTCATGTCCGCAGGGCAGTCTCAGCGCTCGGTCGCCTCGAGCACGCGGCGTCGGCAGGAGGCCGAACTTGCCGCGGCAGAGGAACGCGAGCGAGCGGCGGCAGAGACCGCTGCAGCGGCGGCAAGGGCGTCGAGGCTAGCAGCGGCGGAGCTGGCAGCAGCCAGAGCGGAGGCGGAAGCAGCGGCGGCGGCGAATGCAGCGCGTGCGGCGGCGGCGGAGGTCGAGGCTCTGCGCGGCAGCATCGGCAGCTCCATTTCCGCTGACGACACCGCCGACGCGGACCTCGAGCTGCTAGAGAGGGAGGCAGCGCGAGCGCGGGCGGCGCAGTGGACAGCCGCGCACGTACACGAGCGTGGCGGCAGCCCAGACAGGCGCGGACGCGCTGGCGGCGCTCCTGGAGGAGGCGCGCACGGCGGTGGCCCTCCTGGGGCGGCCGCGCACGCCCACGAGCGCGGCGGCAGCCCAGACAGGCGCGGACGCGCCGGTGGCGCTCCTGGAGGAGGCGCGCACGGCAACGGTGGCGGACGGGTCGATGGAGAGCGCGGCCTTCACAGGCAGCGTGGCTCTCTCTCCCCGGATCGGTACCGACGGGTCGATGGAGAGCGCGGCCTTCACAGGCAGCATGGCTCTCTCTCCCCGGATCGGTACCGTGGTCACCACGGGCTCCAGGCTGTTGTCAGGGACGTCGGTCCCGGCGGTGGGTGGCCTACCCTCACCAAGACCAACTACGTCGAGTGGGCTGCGGTGATGAGGGTAAAGCTCCAGGTGCGGCACATGTGGGAGGCAGTCCGGTACGGCGACGTCGACTACGACCTAGATCGACGGGCGCTGGATGCTCTCATCGCTGCAGTCCCGCCCGAGATGCAGTTCTCGCTTACCAGCAAACGGACTGCCAAGGAGGCTTGGGACGCCATCGCTGCGGCACGCATCGGCAGCGACCGCGCCCGCAAGTCCACACTGCAGGCACTTCGCAAGGAGTGGGAGAACCTGGCCTTCAAGCCAGGTGAGGACGTTGATGACTTTGCTCTCCGTCTCAATACTCTGTTGCAGAAGATGGTGCAGTTCGGCGACGACACCTACGGCGAGGAGAGAGCTGTCGAAAAGCTCTTCCGCTGCGTCCCCGAGAAGTACAAGCAGATGGCTCGCTCGATCGAGTCTCTGCTGGATCTCTCCACAATGTCGATCGAGGAGGCGATAGGTCGCCTCAAGGTCGTCGACAGCGATGAGCCACAGTCCCTCTCGGGGCCCATCACCACTGGCGGGAAGCTCCTTCTCACTCGGGAGCAGTGGCTTGCCAGCCAAGGTGACCGGAGGAAGGGGGAGTCTTCTTCCGCGACAGGCGGCCGCAAGCGTGGCAAGCCGCGCAAGGCGCGCAGAGACGCCCAGGCCGGGGCGCGAGGACGTGCCGAGGGTGATGCCCGCGGAGGCGCCCAGGGCGGCGCCGCCGGCAGGCACAAGCCGGCACGAGACGACACCTGCCGCAACTGCGGCCAGCTTGGCCATTGGGCCAAGGGCTGTCGACAGCCACGACGCGGCCAGGCCCACGTCGCACAGGCGGAGGAGGAGGAGCCGGCTCTGTTCATGGCACATGCCAGCATCGAGCTACCTCCAGCGGCACCGGCCGCAGCGGCTCTCCTCCACCTTGACGAGCCAAAAGCACACGCCCTCCTCGGCGACAGCTCCGGCAACGACAAGACTGACGGGTGGTGCCTCGACACCGGCGCCACCCATCACATGACCGGTCGACGGGAGTTCTTCACCGAGCTTGACTCTAGCGTCCGAGGCTCCGTCAAGTTTGGGGATGCCTCCGGCGTGGAGATCAAGGGCGTCGGCTCCATCATCTTCACCGCCGTGTCTGGTGAGCACAGGCTGCTCACCGGAGTCTACTACATCCCCGCGTTGAGGAACTCCATCATCAGCTTGGGACAGCTGGATGAGAACGGTTCGCGCGTGGTGGTTGAGGACGGAGTCATGAGGATTTGGGATCGTCGCCGTCGCCTTCTTGCCAAGGTATCCAGAAGCGCAAATCGACTCTACGTCCTTAACGTGCAGGTGGCACAACCCCTCTGTCTCGCTGCTCGTCGGGACGACGAGGCGTGGCAGTGGCACGAGCGTTTCGGGCACCTTCACTTTGAGGCCCTGAAGCGGCTCAGTGCCACGGAGATGGTGCGAGGCCTGCCGTGCCTCGACCATGTGGAGCAGCTCTGCGACGTCTGCGTGTTGACGAAGCAGAGGCGACTCCCCTTTCCCCAGCGGGCGAGCTTTCGAGCCAAGGAGAGGCTCGAGCTCGTGCACGGGGACTTGTGTGGCCCGGTGACACCGGCCACACCGGGAGGACGACGCTACTTCCTGCTGCTCGTCGACGACCTCTCCCGCTACATGTGGGTGATGGTCCTCGGCAGCAAGGGAGAGGCTGCGGACGCCATCAGACGCGCGCAGGCTGCTGCGGAGGCGGAGTGCGGCCGCAAGCTGCGCGTGCTGCGCACCGACAACGGCGGCGAATTCACGGCGGCTGAATTCGCGTCGTACTGCGCTGACGAGGGCATTCAGCGCCACTACTCCGCGCCAGTACAGCCCGCAGCAGAACGGCGTCGTCGAGCGGCGCAACCAGACGGTTGTGGGGATGGCTCGGGCCCTCCTCAAGCAGAGGGGGATGCCGGCTATCTTCTGGGGAGAGGCGGTGGTGACGGCCGTCTACATCCTCAACCGCTCGCCTACCAAGGCGCTCGACGGCAGGACGCCGTACGAGGCTTGGCATGGGCGCAAGCCGGCGGTCTCCCACTTGCGGGTCTTCGGCTGCCTCGCATTCGCCAAGGAGCTTGGCCACATCAGCAAGCTCGACGACAGGAGCACTCCGGGAGTGTTCATCGGCTACGCGGAGGGCTCGAAGGCCTACCGCATCCTCGACCCGAAGACACAGCGTGTGCGCACGGCGCGCGACGTTGTGTTCGACGAAGGGCGAGGATGGGCGTGGGACAAGGCAGTGGACGACGGCTCAGCTCCGACGTACGACGACTTCACTGTCGAGTACGTCCACTTCGAGGGAACTGGGGGAGTAGGCAGTTCTTCTTCGGCAAGCGCGTCTACCCCAGTCTCCGAGCCTCCACCGACCCCGGCACCTGCTACTCCGACAGCACCACGCTCTCCAGCCAGGACCTCGGCTGCGATGAGCTCTTCGCCGGCTCCACCACAGCCGGCAACGCCACGCACTCTAGCACCGACAGGCACCACTCCGGGCACGTCTACTCCACCACCAGCTCGTGTCGAGCACGGCCCGGTTGAGCTCGCTACTCCGCTCTCTCACGACGAGGAGCGCGTCGACGTGTACCACGACGGTGAGCCGTTGCGGTACCGTACGGTGGAGAACCTTCTCGGCGACCAGCCGGTGCCGGGACTGGTGCCTCACGACCTGGAGGACCTGGAGGCGCAGTTGCACCTTGCGTGTGACGACGGCGAGCCTCGGTCGTTCGCAGAGGCCGAGAGACACGCGACATGGCGCGCCGCGATGCAGTTGGAGATGGATGCGGTTGAGAAGAACCGCACCTGGGAGCTTGCTGACCTTCCTCGTGGTCATCGCGCGATCACCCTTAAGTGGGTGTACAAGCTGAAGAGGGATGAAGCCGGTGCCATCGTCAAGCACAAGGCTCGCTTGGTGGCACGAGGTTTCGTGCAGCAGGAGGGGGTCGACTTCGACGACGCCTTTGCTCCCGTGGCACGGATGGAGTCCGTGCGACTCCTCCTTGCGCTAGCTGCCCAGGAGGGCTGGCGTGTTCATCACATGGACGTCAAGTCGGCGTTCCTTAACGGCGACTTGAAGGAGGAGGTCTATGTGCACCAGCCGCCGGGATTTGCGATCCCCGGCAAGGAGGGCAAGGTGCTCCGCCTGCGCAAGGCCCTCTATGGCTTGCGACAGGCACCGAGGGCGTGGAATGCCAAGCTGGATTCCACGCTAAAGGGGATGGGCTTCGAGCAAAGCCCACACGAGGCGGCCATCTACCGACGGGGCAATGGAGGTAATGCCCTGTTGGTGGGTGTCTACGTCGACGACTTGGTGATCACCGGCACCAAGGATGCGGAGGTGGCGGCATTCAAGGAAGAGATGAAGGCCACCTTCCAGATGAGTGACCTGGGGCCTCTCTCCTTCTACCTGGGAATCGAGGTACACCAGGATGACTCTGGGATCACGCTTCGACAGACCGCCTACGCCAAGCGCGTCGTTGAGCTAGCTGGGCTCACCGACTGCAACCCAGCTCTCACTCCGATGGAGGAGAGGCTGAAGCTGAGCCGCGACAGCACGACGGAGGAGGTGGACGCTACGCAGTACCGGCGTCTTGTGGGGAGCCTTCGCTACCTCGCCCACACACGGCCGGACTTGGCATTCTCCGTCGGCTACGTTAGTCGGTTCATGCAGCGACCGACGACGGAGCACCAGCAGGCTGTGAAGAGGATCATCCGCTACGTTGCGGGGACTCTCGACCACGGCCTCTACCTACCCGAGGTGCCCTGGGGCGGCACACTTCGTCGGGTACAGCGACAGCGACCACGCCGGCGACATCGACACCAGCAAGAGCACGAGCGGGATCCTCTTCTTCCTCGGCAAGTGCCTCGTTAGCTGGCAGTCGGTCAAGCAGCAGGTGGTGGCCCTGTCCAGCTGCGAGGCCGAGTACATAGCGGCCTCCACCGCTTCGACTCAGGCGCTCTGGCTCGCTCGACTGCTTGGTGATCTCCTCGGCAGAGACACTAGAGCGGTGGAGCTCAGGGTGGACAGCAAGTCCGCTCTGGCCCTGGCAAAGAACCCCGTGTTCCACGAACGCAGCAAGCACATCCGGGTGAGGTACCACTTCATCCGAAGCTGTTTGGAGGAAGGGAGCATCAAGGCGAGCTACATCAACACCAAGGACCAGCTTGCGGACCTGCTCACCAAGCCCCTTGGGAGGATCAAGTTCCTTGAGCTCTGCTCCAGGACCGGGATGGTTCAACTCTCCCACAAGACGACGCACAAGACTTAGGGGGAGAATGATGGATAAGTCTCATGTGTGGCTGGTCTTTGTGGGGCTATGATGCTCACATGGTCATGGTCCTTGTGGCTGTTTTTCTGTTTTTAGGACAGCATCTTAGACTAGAGGACAGCATCTTAGAGGACAGCATCTTAGACTAGAGGACAGCATCTTAGCTAGGACAGCATATTAGCATCTTAGACTAGCATCTTGGCATATGCTTGGCTGGCTAGCAGCCTATAAATATGTAACCCCAACCCCTTGGGTTGGCATGGCATTTGTGTGAGCTTGTGTGAGAAATAGACAAGAAAATTGCCCCAACTCCTAGTGTCATCCTCTCTCGATGAGAGTAAGAATTCTCCTACTACCAAGAGTGAGAATTCAGCGACTAACAATGACACCATGCAAGTCTACTCCTGCAGTGCGACGTGAAGCTTGCACTCGAACCGTGCGTCCACCTGGCCCAACAGCTCGTCAGTAGTGCCTTAGACCTCCGCACTGACAATGGAGAGGCAGAGCACGGGGTGACTAAGTGGGGCCGCATCAGGGGGCATGAAGTCGAAGGGAGTTGCAGCCTTCTAGAAGAGGGAGATGTGGATGCACCACTCCATGGGGCAGCCATCGAAGCCATAGACACACACAACGCTAATGTCCTCCCTATCTACCACGGCAGAGACGGAGGTGGAGGGGGGTGTCTAGCGAGCGCATGGTAGGGGAGAGAAAAGGGAGGAGATACGTGAGAGACAATTAATACAGGGGGGCTTGTGATAAGGCCAGCTTCCAGAGGCTTCCATCAGCAGAGGTGCATTGGATCATCTGTTAGCGACGGATCGATGTGTGTGTGTGCAAAGACAAAATTACCGCCGGGATAAATGAAGCCATTATCATACGTGGGAGTCTAACTAAGAATCTATCATCTAAACATACACGTCCTTGTCGTCGCTTGTGTCATCGCTTGTGCTAACGTTGACAGCCAGCGACTCACAGCCTCTATTGGGGATGAGTAGGTTGCTGCTGGTAATACTGTAGCAGATAGCATTTTCTTAGGCAATTTATGTATCATTCATTAGGCAACAATGTCTTCCTAAATAGGCAATTTATGTATTCTGAAAAAAGCAAGTATAGTGTTTGTGTTCATTTGCAACCCAGCCCCACCCCCACCCCCGGTTTATTTGCAAAAAATACACAGCTCTTTTTTCATTTTTTATGCATCGCACAAATTTGTTTAAGAGGCAAAAATACAGATCATAGAGGCAAGGTGATGATGTCAAAAAACTAGTTTTGTACAAAAGGCAGACTAGTTTAATGACTGAACAGAAATGATCAGCATAACAGTAGAAAAAAAAAAGGAAAATAGCATCAGATGACTCACTCATGATGGCGTGCAAGATTTTTTTTTTAAAGGAAGTGAAACTAAGTTAGCATGGAGAATGTGACTGTACTTGATAGAGTAAATCAGCAGCAGCAGCAGGCACACAACATTCTTCTCTAATTCAATGTTGTTGCAGTTGCACATATAGTAGTGCTAGTGGAGTAAATCAGCAGTTGCCACATATAAAAGTACTATTATTGTTTATCCCATAATTGTCACACTGAAAAATGCCATGAATGCAAATATGCAAAAACAAAACAAGGATAAAATGGAACTACCATACATTATTTGCACTGTCATGCATTAGCATCAAAATGTCATCTCAAAGAAAGCAACCAAAGGTCAAACAGATTGCAACTGGTAGAACTTTGCTTAATTGTAACCACTTCAATCAAAAGACATACATAAATGTCATCAATCATGCACAGAATTACAATGTGGAACTTGACTATCAGTACAAGCAGCACACTCTCACTCATTCTATCATGCAGCCAGAGACAGTAAATGGAAATGCTATAAGGGCATGCGACTTCAAGATACAATCCAGAAACGAATTGCGACCGTTTTTAAATTTACCTTCTCACAGATCCATCGGAGCCGCAAGCAAACGCTGCGGACTCATCCTGGAATCACCAGTCAAGGAGTGCCGCCTCCGACTCCGAACTGACCCGGAGCATGCCCTCATTGACATCGTACAGCCGTAGCCCCTGCGACGAATCAGAGGAAAACCCTATCAGACACTGCTAACGATCTCCCCCAAATTTCAAATCGACCTGAGCGTGCCCAAATTGGAATCCGAAATGAGCTAGACCCCCGGACGATTTACTGAAAATAGAATCCTCCAACCCCAAAGAAATTTAGAACTGTTCGCATCTCCTCGATCTCGACCCAACCAGAAGGGCAAGTAGAGGATGCCTAAAAGCCGCAAGGAACAGCAAGGCGGGGAGATGAGCAGGTTGTTGGAGGTGGGCGCGAACCGAACCTGCCCGCGATTGCGTCCCACCGCTGGGACGAGCAGGAGCACCGGATTTCAGGCAAAATCCTCTACCAATCATCCCCCTACGAGCACAATCTGAACTCCCCTCCGAGTAAAATCGCCTAGATCGAACACGCTGTGGAGAAATCGACGAGGGGAGGAAGAGAGTGAAACCCTAGAGAGAGCAAACTGAGAAATGGAGACGGGGGACTGGAATGGCGCGTGAGCGGATGCACGGGAGAAGGGGCGCGGCTGCGGCGGGCGGCGGCGTGGGAGGCGGGCGCGGGGCACGGCTGCGCGCGGGCCGTTTAGGGCGTGGCTGCGGCTAGCGCGCACGCCAGCGGCGTGGGCGGCGGGCGCAGAGGCGGAGGTAGGTGTGGGGGGAGTGGAAGGCGGGTTACGCACGGGCGTAGGAGGGGTTTTTAACTTTTTGTCATCGTAGTATCGTACGATGCCACTCCTTCGTTTGCCACTGGCGTGGGAGACGCCCGCCTCGAGGTCGTCAGCGAGGTATTCGACGTGTCCGGGCTCAAGGCGCACAGCATCGTGCTCCAGCCGCGCGAGACCAAGAAGATCACGCCGCACTGCCTCTTCCTCAGCTACTAGCCGGAGCCCGGCGCCAAGATGCTCGACCCCGAGGTGTACCCGCGGCCCACTGGTACGCCATTGCTGCCTGTCACGAGTTTCCCCTTCTCTCTCTGCATGGTGATGTATGGGGCCTACGCGTCAGCGAGTAGAGAGAGAAGCAACAGGGATAAATAGGTTATTTTGCATATTCTGTAGATCTTCTCAGGCTCACTGTCATATTGGCGTGCCCACCTGATGTGCGATGTCAACAAAAATAACAAAAACATAGAAGGTTTATTGTTTGTGATAGTAATTGTGTAGGAGCGTGTATAAAATTAGCAAACAAAAGAGTATCATCCATGAGGATGACAAAAAGTTAAAAATCCCGACATAGGAAGTGGCCCTAGGCTCAACGAACGCTGCGCGTGGGATGGCGTGGGGACGGTGAGATTGGAGCGTGCGTGCGACAAGACAATGGCACGGCCGGCTGGAAACAAGTCATTACCCTAAATAAATTAATAAATTATTTCAGTTATGACGATGGAAGCAAGGGCATGCATATATGATGACTATATAAATGTTCCATCATCACCAATAATATGTTGGCGCGCTTCATCAACAACCCTACTACGTCTGAAAGTGTCCAAAATAATATAACCTAAAAGACAAATCCTGGTCAGCCAAAAACATTTTTTCCTATTTCCGAAAGAACAAAATTCATTAGCAACATTGTTAATTTCAGTTAAACCTTTTCTTTCTATTATAATATATGCATGCTGCTTCCAACTTGGTTGTCACGCACTCACGCTAGCTAAACACGCATTGACAAACATGTCTAGCTAACTTGCTTGTTCCGTATTCATGTTTTGGATCGTTGACCGCTAGAAAGGAAGATAGTTTATATATGGTCCTTGCAAGATCGAGCTCGATATACTTATATTATATCTATATGGTCATCTATCTTATGGTGGCCACCGATTCTTCCTGCAGTTTTCTTCCTCAGCATGCGTTGTTTTGACTTGTACGCTGTACTTGTAACCCGTTGATGCCGGCTACTACTGTGAAAGTGTGAAAGTAACTGTTCTTGGGCATACATATATGATATATACACAACACAGCCGTCGATGCTGATATATATTTTCTTATTGGACACCCATGTTATGTTTTCCAAGGTGTGGATCGGAATTTTGGCGTGTGGCTGATGGCAGCTTCTTTGATCTGGCCACAGCTGAAGTCTTCCCAAAAGAAAAGGAAAATTAACCCCGAGAAGAAGACGGCATGCAGGGCTTGGATGATGTGGCAGGCGATCTTGGCACATCGTCATCCAATTTTCGTCAGCCCTCTGTCACCCCAGTAAATGATGATTAATTAACTTACCGCTGGCAAAGGTAAATTTATCAGTCCGACCAATCACAACGGGCTGAAATTCTGCATATAATAACAGTTTCAACAAAAATAAAGTGCAAATAGATACTAGGAACAACAGTAGATTCTCCTTTATATGATTGACTCGATGGGAATGGGTCGGCCCGGACCTGGCCCTGGCCCGGCCCCATGGCCTCAAGGCCAATTTGTGAGGCCAGGGGTCAGCCCAATTCTACAAATGAATGTGGCCTCACTAGCCCATTGGGTACGACGGGTCGACCAAAAGCTATTATACAACATTGTTTTTTTAGTTTAATAAATATCTAACCATAAACATTAGTTAATCAACAAATAACACTTGATTGCAGTAAAAAAAAAGGAGCAACAACTCCTTATTCGACTACTTTAAGTCTGTTGCCACATGGGAGCAAAATGGAGACAAGCTAAATAAAACAGCTTATTGGATGGTCATGGGAGTCGAAAGAAAAAAAAAAATCCTAGTATACACCAGAATCCTCTGCTTTATACTCCCTCTAGTCGCATTTTAGCGTCCGTTCTCGTGAATTCTATATGTTTTCAAGTTCTTTTTATTATTTTAACGTTTTAGGATCCTCCGTATTCAATCCCTCCGGACACAAAAAGAGCCAAATTTTGATTTCAAAAACGATCTCTAAGGCAAAACTTTAACTAATAATATTGCTATAATAGATTAACAAAACAATAGCCAAAAAGTGATTGGGTGGGGTGGGGGGGGGGGTAAAAGATGGAACTAGAACATCACGTGCAAAGATGAAAATGAGTTGACCCCAAAAATTTTAGGAGAAACAGGCTTAGCCGGTATCCCAAAACCGCTAAGCCAGTTTTTGTACTTTGTCAAAATGCGTAACGGACTCCACCATTGGTTCTTCTCATGGAGACGACCGAAAAACATATATGGATCGTCAAATTTAGAGTTCGAGTGAAGAAAAGGTGACTTCGGGAAAATAACCCAATAGAAACAAGCTAGAATGGATTTCACCATTGCATTCCTCTCATCGAGATGATTGAAAAATATATAAAGACCATCCAATTTGGAGTTCGGATGAAGAAATTATGTTTCTAGGAAGATTTTCACTGCAACCCACACAAACCAGCTAAGCTGGTTTTTGCGGTCCGAGGCTAGATCGTGATTTTCTTGTTGGTCCTCCAATCTCGTGAAAAACTTGCAATTACATGTAGAATAAGTTTCCTATTCGCACAAGATAACTATCCTCTATTTATACGAGGATCATGACCGGTTGAGAGATCCATCTATACAATCGTCAAAAACACATGTCTACCTTACTTTTTATCTCTAAACCCTAGCTTTTTCCAACCCCTTATTGTTCACATGTCTCTCGATGAGATTTGCTGGCATTTTAGATGGATTTGATGATCCTAGGACAACCCCGCTCTGCATCTCCCCGACAGTCTTCTCGGAGGCGTTCGTGGTTTTTTCGAGCAAAGATTAAGCATCTAGTCGGTCTCATCAACCTACCGGCCAGCCTTGCCGTTAGGACCTCCCTCTATCGCATATTTGGGCTGTGTATAGCCTCGAGCAATCTAGCCCCTATCGGTATGTGACCAGAATCGACGTTAACAACAACAACTATAGTAAAATTATATTTCTCGGCACAAATATACTCATCTCAATGAACACAAAAATAGTTAGTATGGTCGCAGTTTTTACGTATACTCAAAATGTCACTCTTTTAAGACAGGGAATACTTGCATTCTCTTGAATTTTGCTTTTTGATAGTACGTTCGAAAGGCCTTTGAGTTAAGCTTCTGATTCATTTTTAGCTAGAAATTTGTTTGTTTTACTTCTCTTCAATCATAAAAACTTTCGTAAAGAAGGTTTTCGTGTGTACACTCCACGAGCCTACGGAGTGTTCGGCTGATGGTAAAGCCGCTGGTGCTGATTTGTATGGGTGATTTTTTTAGAGAGAAAAATATTATACCGTAGCTTATAAGCTAGCAAAAAGCTGGCTGAAACGACCCGCTGAACACTCCGCTAACCACCAGGCCTATCGGTCAGCTTCAGGTAGGATAGAGTCATTTATTCGCAGATTGTTGTGTCAAGGTAGGACAACTGACAAGTTGAATTGAAAAGGACATAATGGTTCGAAGCCTTCAAACTTCAGATGATCGTCAAAATCTGGAGTCTAGAAGATGGTAACTCTTGGGGAAAAGGGAAGAAAGACTATGTAATGGCTTTGAAATTCCTAGTAACCAATATAGTAGCAAGTATTGATTTGATTGCATTTTCCATATATTTTAACAGTAAATGTTAGAGCAATGAACTAGAATACCTTTATATATCTTCTTGGAAGAGATCCATCTCACTCTTAATTAACCAATTATAAACACATCTTAAAAAACTGAACCTGCGGGGGAAAGCCACCCTGGACATTGCATTAAGAAGAAGAATCTTCTCACGCAGGTCCAGAAAACTCCCTGAACCTTTGCCCCACCCATACACAGCGGCACCGTATCCATGTGAGAACAGGGTCGTTCCTTAGACCTGTGCTTTGGCGTGGGACAGACGAGGAGATTTTTTTAACTCTAGCCTGAAATTCGCTCCCACGGAGAGTCGAATCTGAGGAGTATCGCTGGGACGCTCTAACCAGTTGGATTAGAGACCCTTCGGCTAAACACATCTTATCATATGCCTCCTCCACGCGCACCACCTATACCAATAGCTTTCCTCAAATAGCAAAAAGAGCCTTTATTTATATCAACACACCACCATTAACAATGCAATCAAGTTAATCGACATCTGAGAGCATCCAGATAGCCTAGAGCGGGTCCTTCAAAAGTTACCAAATATTAATGGAAAAAGTCTACTCCACCCCTCAACTATGGGAGGTGGTCTACATAACCCCCTCAACTATGAAACCGTCTGTTTTACCCCCTGAACTTTTCAAAACCGTCTATTCTACTCCCTGGGCGGTTTTCAGCGGCGGTTTTGCTACAGTAACAGCGGGTCTGCTACAGTGGCAGCGGGTTGCTACCGTGCTGGTGTTTTGAATTTTTTTTTTTTGCTTATTTTCGGTGAATTTTTGAAAAATCATAGTAAATCATAGAAAAATCATAAAATGAAAAATCTAATTTTATTGGACTCCACATGAGTAGATCTACACAGTGAATATATAATACGGTATGTTTTAGTATAACTTTTTTTTGTAGCTTTAGATTAATTGGAAAATTCAATTTTGTCCGTAATTAATTAGAATTTATCTATAACTAAGTTATACATAGTCCAATGAGTACGAAATTTTTACTATAGTTCAAGCATACAATAATTAGTGTACCATAAAAATTTCACCACAATTGGACCATAGAAGCTGCAGCTATGAATTATTCCAATTAATTACAGACAAAATTAGATTTTTCAATTAATCTAAGGCTATAAAAAAAATTATACTAAAGCATACCGTATTATATATTCACTGTGTAGATCTACTCATATGGAGTCCAATAAAATTAGATTTTTCATTTTATGATTTTTCTATGATTTACTATGATTTTTCAAAAATTCACCGAAAATAAATAAATAAAAAAAATAGAAAATTCAAAACATCGGCACTGTAGCAAACCCGCTGTTACTGTAGCAAAACCTCCAATGAAAACCGTCCAGGGGGTAGAATAGACGGTTTTGAAAAGTTTAGGGGGTAAAACAGACGGTTTTATAGTTGAGGGGGTTATGTAGACCACCTCCCATAGTTGAGAGGGTGGAGTAGACTTTTTCCAAATATTAATTCTGTTTGGTGCCAGATTGTAATACTCAACATTGGAGAGCATCTAGATAGCCTAGAGCCTTTCGTCGGTCCTTCAAAACGTACCAAATATTACCGTTTTGGATTGTAAAGTGGTACATAGCTGTTTGGTTAAGCTGCGGTTTTTTGAAAAAGCTGATGTAAGCTATAATTTTTGGAAAAGCTGTTGCGGAAAACTAGCTGTGGAAAAAGCATTACGTTGTTTGGTGCAACAGCTGTGGCTTTTAGAAAATACCTACGAGTGGACCCCACATGTCATTCGCAGTCCACCTGTGTGGGTATGACCCCCGATATCTACAAGACAAGACATGGGCCGCATCCTCGGAGGTGGCCCAGCCCACAAGATCAAGACATGCGCGGCACTGATTGACGTGCACTGCAAGATATTATATAGTACCAAATATGATAATTTCCTTGTAACCCTACCCCTCCAAAGTATATAAGGAGAGGTAGGGGTTCCTTAGTCGACATCTTCATAGAGCTACTACATCTCAATACAATACACCAAAGACACAGGATATAGGGTATTATGTCGATCAGACGGCCTGAACTTGTCTAAATCGCTGTCTCTGCGCCTTGTGTCACCATTTGGTTCCTGATTATGCGCACCTCTACCGATCAATCTACTTTCGTGGAAGACCCCTTGAAGGACTGTCGAGCATCTTTTGTCGACAGTTGGCGCACCAGGTAGGAACCTGTGCGTGCTGATCCATGACGAACCAGATGGGATCTCAAGATCAGCGCCATCCATGGCAACTCGGCTTCTCGCGGCGGCAGCAGCGTCCTTCATCAACCTACGATGATCTCGGTGTCTCGATCCAACTCGTAGTAGCACGCTCTATGTCGAGAACACCGGTCATGATTTCAATCCACTAATACTTGATGTCGGCAAATGTACGTACGGATCTACAAAGCAAGCAAGAAGTAAAGGCGGACGTGGATCAATCTACAGTGCCAAGATAAGCAACTACAGCTACGAGGCACACATGGGACAGGATCGGTTCAATCGATCAAGCTCCGCCTCCCTGGGCGAGCAGCGATCGTTCGACTCCTGGCCCTGCCGACTCTACCTCGGTGATCCAATATGTCCACGGTTGATCTACAAGCAAGCAAAAGGAAGACGTAAGGCCATAGCAGCTGTTTCCACGCCGGAGCAGAGCACTCTCTACTTCAACATCAACGGGATCGTCGCCGACAACTTCACCACGCCCGTGCTCTGGTCTTAGTATGCCGATTAGATAATGCCATACGCCGCCGACCAGATATTCTGTCTAAAGCTAAGTCATGCTTTAATATTCTTCTAAATATTCTCCAATCTTCGTATATCGCTATAATGTTTTTCTGAGCTATTTTCTCTATGTTTGCTCTCCAAACAATTTTCCAAACCCTCGAACAGTCATGTTGATGCTTGGACGCCTCTAGAGACCGCCTTGTCTCTGGCTCCTTCCTACACGCGCACGAGCGTCTGCCCTCTGCGTTATGGGTGGTCGGCAGTGGCTCCTTAGCGACGCTTTGTTCTTCCTACACGCACACGGGCTCCGCGTTATAGTTAACAGGCTAGCTAGGGCTAGAGACTCAACTACACACTAACTGGTCGGGCGATTTATATTAAATATAAATACATTTTCACATCAACTGATCGCCGAGCTGCATACGCTATTTCATCACCATTGCTGATTTTTCTGCAAAGTTCATATATTTCTACCTGTTCTATATATTTGTATTGTAGGATCATCATCTAAGTGATCGGACCACCTGGTGCTCGAACTTCTCCACCGATCAACTATTCGGACCGCTAGGTTCATGGACTTCGTCGCCGACCAGTTGATCGGACTGTTCGCCAGTCGCTTCTACTCAATGCTTACTTCGCCGTCGATCAGTTGACCAGACTATTCGTCGCTCGTGCTTCATTGCCAGCTATGTCGGGGGCTCCTAGGTGCTCTGACGTCGCCAGATACGCCGGGGACTCCTCGGTGCTCGGACATCGCCAGCTACGTCGGTTACTCCTCGACGCTCGAATTTTTCATGCTCGGGGACTAAGTGGGCACACTTCACCCCACTTCACCTTGCGGGCATCGCCAGCTACGTCGGGGACTTCTCGGTGCTCGGACATAAACATCTACGCTAAGGACTCCTCGGTGCTCGGACATCGCTAGCTCCACCGAGGAGTCCTCGGTGCTCGGACATCACCGGCTATGCCGGGGACTCCTCGATGCTCGGACATCGCTAGCTACGTCGGAGACTCCTCGGTGCTTGGACATCGCTAGCTACGTCGGGGACTTCTTGGTGCTCGGACATCGCCAACTATGACGGGAACTCCTCGGTGCTCGGACATCGCCAGCTACGCTAGGGACTCCTCGGTGCTCAGATGTCACCAGCTACGCCGAGGATTCCCTTGATGGTCGGATCTTGCTACGCCTCATCGGTGTGCTATCAAGCTGCTCCATGTTGTTCGGATTAGGGTTCTAATCTTGGGCAGCACGTTGGGGTCTTGATACGCGCATGTCAGACGACGTCGGTAACCTTTCAGACTTCTTTTTCTTTGACCCTGCTACAAGATTCATTCTTTATCTTCCAGTAGGCTTGGGGACTAAGTGGACACACTTCACCTTGCGGTGAATATGTGCTTTTCAATTTAGGACTCCACCCGTGGACTGGTTGCCTGCTCGGCCGATCTTCTACCTTTCTTCTACATTTTAACCCTGGCATCACGTGACTACGTCACCTACTGTCAGGCTCAAGGACTAGCTATGGGGGTATGGCCCCTGGTATCCACAAGACAAGACATGGGCCGCACCCTCAAAGGTGGCCTAGTCCACAAGATCAAGACATGCACAACACTGATCGACGTGCACCGCAAGATATTGTATAGTACCAAATATGATACTTTCCTTGTAACCCTACCCCTCCAAAGTATATAAGGAGAGGCAGGGGTCCCTTAGTCAACATCTTCATAGAGCTACTACATCTTAATACAATACACCAAAGACACAGGACGTAGGGTATTACGTCGATCAGATGGCCTGACCCTGTCTAAATCGTTGTCTCTGCGTCTTGTGTCACCATCTGGTTCCTGATTACGCGCACCTCCACTGATCAATCTACCTTCGTGGGATATCCCTCGAATGACTGTCGAGCATCTTTTGTCGACACCACCTCACTCAACTCTCTCCCTCTCTCACTAACAAGCGGACCTTGCTCATCATCTTCTTCCTCCTCTCTTAGTGACGAGCAGAGCAGCCATGCCGAGGATGGGCGGGGTCGGGCCGGCGAGCAGCCATGCTAGGGTAGGGTGAAAGGTCCTAATATGGCTAGAGAGGGGGTGAATAGCCTATTTAAAAATCTACAAATCAACTAGAGTAATTTGATTAGTATGACAAATAGTGAAATATAAACTTGCTCTAGCTCTACAAGGGTCGCAAGCCACCTATCCAACAATTCTAGTTGCAATGATTACTAGGCACACAACTTGCAATGTTACTACTCATTAAGAGCTCTCAATCTTGCTACTCTAAAGAGCTCCACTAGATGAACTTAAAATAACAAAGCAAGCTCTCAATTCTAATTACACTAAAGAGCTTGCCACAACTAGTTTGCAAGAATATAAATGAGTGAGTAGGGTGATTATATTACCGTGTAGAGGAGTGAACCAATTACAAGATGAATACTAAATCAATCACCGGGAGAATACTAAAGGGCAAGAGACAACCATTATTCTCCCGAGATTCACATGCTTGCCGACACGCTAGTCCCCATTATGTCGATCAACACTTGGTGGTTCGGCGACTAAGAGGTGTTGCACGAACCTCGTCCACACAATCAGACACCACAAGAACCTCTCCACAAGTGAGGTAACTTAATGACATGAGCAATCCACTAGAGTTACCTTTTAGCTCTCTGCTGGGGAAGGCACAAGACCCCTCACAATCACCACGATCAGAGTCGGAGACAATCATCAACCTCCGCTCAACGATCCTCACTGCTCCAAGCCATCTAGGTGGTGGCAACCACCAAGAGTAACAAGTGAATCCCACGGCAAAACATGAATGCCAAGTGCCACTAGATGCAATCACTCAAGCAATACACTTGGATTCTCTCCCAATCTCACAATGATGATGAAACAATGATGAAGATGAGTGGGAGGGCTTTGGCTAAGCTCACAAGGTTGCTATGTCAATGCAAATGGCCAAGAGAGTGAGCTTGAGCTAGTCATGGGGCTTAAATAGAAGCCTCTACGAAATAGAGCCATTGTACCCCTTCGCTAGGCACAACACGGGATGACCAAACGCTGGACCTCAGTGTCCGGTCATGCGATGCGTGCCACGTGTCATCAGCTTCAAACGCCGATCGCCTGATCTCAATGGTCAAGTGATGACCAGACGTGTCAGTTAGAAAGTGACTGGACGTAGGACCCCAGCATCCGGTTATTTCCAGTAAGGTTCCAAACACGTAATTTCATGACCGGATGCGTCCGGTCATGCTCGACCGGACTCACCTGGTGTCCGGTCACTCAACGTTTCTTCTATGCGCCTCACGTCAGCATATGTCAGCACTGACCGAACGTACCCTACCAGCATCTGGTCACTCTTCACACCAGTGTCCGATCACAAGACTAAGACGCATGCTCACTGCTACTACTAATCGAACTCAGGACCCCAACGTTCGGTCACTGCGCCACCAGCATCTGGTCACTCTGTGAACCCCTGTCTTTTCTGTATAGGGCGTCGATGGCACCGTTAGACTATCCGCACTCTACGGGCGGACACTCCGCCAGTGAAGTTTCTAACCCTTGCTCAAATGTGTCAATCACCAAGTGTATCACCTTGTGCACATGTGTTAGCATACTTTCACAAATACTTTCAAGGGTGTTAGCACTCCACTAGATCCTAAATGCATATGCAATGAGTTAGAGCATTTAGTGGCACTTTGATAACCATATTTTAATACGAGTTTCACCCCTCTTAATAGTACAACTATCTAACCTAAATGTGATCACACTCGCTAAGTGTCTTGATCATCAAAACAAAATGGCTCCTACTATTTATACCTTTGCCTTAAGCCTTTTGTTTTTTCTCTTTCTTCTTTTCAAGTTCAAGCATTTGATCATCACCATGCCATCACCATTGTCGTGATCTTCACCATTGCTTCATCACTTGGAGTAGTGCTACTTATCTCATAATCACTTTGATAAACTAGGTTAGCACTTAGGGTTTTATCAATTAACCAAAACTAAACTAGAGCTTTCAATCTTCCCTTTTTGGTAATTGATGACAATCCTTATACAAAGATATGAATTAAGATTTAATATAATCCACGTTGCTTGCCCAAGCATATTTACCATGTGTAAAAGAATATGGACAAGTTTTATGAACTCCAAATGGTAGCAATTTCTCCCCCTACATTGTGCTAAGAGTTTGGATTGTAGCTTGCACATATGCTTAGATAGGAAATATAGGAGACAATTTCTACCGTATGATGCTAAGGTATAAGAGATGGACCTTTGAAGCGTGATACCAATCGGAGTACATCAATATACCATCCTTAGCACCATTAGTAACTATACATACACACAAAAAAAACTAGAATACCCCATGAGATTAACATTACAAGCAAGGGTCTAATTTCCATAAAATGAACATAAGTCTAGTTACTTTATCCTATGCATGCTAGTTTTTCATTTCACCATTTAAGCATATAACTAGCATACACCACACAAGCATGGATATTGAAATTTAGAACTTGTGCCATGCAAGCAAATATATGAAATGCACATTTAAATGCAACATACAAGTTTATGAGCTTGCTCCCCCTACTTGTGTGTTTTTTTTGTTTACTAGCTTTGTGAATTTCTCCCCCTTTGTCAACAATTAGCACAAAAGGTGAGCTCAAATTATAGATAGGTTGGGGTGAAACCATATGAAAAGATGACCATTTTCTCAATTTGGTTCAATCTAGATTATTTGCAAAAGATATTTAACTCGGTTTGATCCAAGGACAAGCTTCTTCACACCTCCAAATAAGGGTTATCTTGTACCATGTTGAGTTAAACACTTGTAGCTTACTTTCTAGATCAAACACTAGGTATATAAGCTCATAAACATGTCATATGCTATCACTAGATCATTTCAAACATACAAGCAATAGTGGTACTATACAAGCATCAAATTCATTTGATTTTAATAAATGAGCCTAGGACATGATAGGAATGACTAGATGCACTAAACAAGTCCTTAGCAATGGATGGATGACATGTCGATCAACTTTACCTTACTTTGCTCGAAGGAGGGGCATGCCATATAATGGGGGGGTGCATCAACATATATTGGAGAAGTCAAGTATGTTCAATTTATTCCTTAGCTTGCAAAACCTCTTCTCATCAAGTGGCTTGGTGAAGATATCAACAAGTTGATCTTCGGTGCCCACACTCTCAATGCAAATATTCCCTTTTTGTTGGTGATCTCTTATGAAATGATGGCGGACACCAATATGCTTTGTTCTTGAATGTTGAACCGGGTTGTTGGTAAGCTTTACGACACTCTCATTGTCACATAGCAATGATACTTGCTTGAATTTAATTCCAAAGTCACTTAAAGTAGCCTTCATCCAAAGTAATTGAGCACAACAACTACCGGCCAAAATGTACTCCGCTTCGATGGTTGAAAGTGCTACACTATTTTGCTTCTTTGATGACCAAGACACAAGTGATCTTCCCAATAGTTGACATATGCTCAATGTGCTCTTTCTCTCAACTTTGCATCCCGCATAATCGAAGTCCGAATATCCAATCAACTCAAATCTTGCTCCTTTGGGATACCACAATCCAACATTTTGTGTATGCTTCAAGTATCTCAATATTCTCTTTGTTGCTTTCGAATGACTTTCTCTTGGTGAGGCTTGGAATCTAGCAAACATGCATACACTAAACATCACATCCGGCCTTGATGCGGTCACATAAAGTAGGCTTCTAATCATAGACCGATATATCTTTTGATCCACCATGTTGCCACTAGCATCATTATCCAAGCTTCCACTTGTCCCCATTGGTGTACTAATAGCTTTACTATCATCCATTCCAAATTTCTTGAGCATGTCCTTGATATACTTACCTTGACTCACAAATGTGCCATTCTTCATTTGCTTAATTTGAAGACCAAGGAAGTAACTAAGCTCTCCAATCATAGATATCTCAAACTCACTTACCATCATCTTGCCAAACTCCTCACAAAAATCTTGATTTATTGACCCAAAAATTATATCATCAACATAGATTTGCATTACAAACAAGCCATTTCTAAGCTTCTTGGTGAAGAGAGTGGTGTCAACCTTTCCCATCTTGATCTCTTAGAGAGTAGGAAATCTCTCAATCTCTCATACCATGCTCTAGGTGTTTGTTTTAATCTATAAAAAGCCTTCTTCAACTTGTAAACATGGTTGGGTTTCTTCTCATCTTCAAAACTAGGAGGTTGCGCAACATACACAAGCTCATTGATGCACCCATTGAGAAATGCACTCTTCATATCCATTTGGTACAACTTGATGTTGTGGGCACAAGCATAGGCTAACAAGATTTTAATTGCTTATAATCTTGCAACTAGAGCATATGTTTCTCCAAAGTCAAGACCTTCAACTTGAGTGTAACCTTGAGCCACTAATCTTGCTCTGTTCCTTATTACTGTCCCATCTTGATCTTGCTTGTTCCGAAAGACCCACTTGGTTCCTATCACATTATGACCCTTATGCCTCTCAACTAACTCCCATACTTGGTTTCTTGTGAAGTTGTTTAGCTCTTTATACATAGCATTGACCCAATTAACATCCTTCAAAGCTTCATCTATCTTCTTAGGTTCAATGGATGACACAAATGAGAAATGCTCACAAAATGAAGCCAATCTTGATCTAGTTTGCACACCTCTTGAAATATCACCAATGATAGTGTTCAAGGGATGATCTCTTGCAACATTGGTTGGTTGAAGAACTTGCACTTGATTGCTTGCATTTGATAGATCACTTGGTTGAGATGATGAACTAGCCACTTATTGTTGATCTTGCACTTTGTCATCACTAGTTCTTGCTTGAACTTGATCATGAGAACCCCTAGCTTGCACATTTGAGTTAGAGAGCACTTGATTCTTGTCATCTTCAACATCAATCACCTCTCTAGGCCTTATATCACCAATGTCCATGTTCTTCATTGCATTGACCAATTGAGTGCCTCTTACATCATCTAGATTCTCATCTTCCTCTTGGGAACTATTTGTTTCATCAAACTCCACATCATGAACCTCCTCAAGAGTACCACTAGCCAAATTCCAAACTCTATAAGCTTTGCTAGCAGTAGAGTAACCAAGCAAGAAACCTTCATCATATTTCTTTTCAAACTTGCTCAATCTAGTTCCTTTCTTCAATATGTAGCATTTACAACCAAAAACCCGAAAGTATGCTATGTTGGCCATTCTTCCATTCAAAAGCTCATAAGGTGTCTTCTCCATCATGGGGTGACAATAGAGTCAGTTGCTATAATAGCAAGCCATGTGATTGCTTTGGCCCAAAATGAATGACTCACATTATACTCACTCAACATTGATCTTGCCATGTCAATCAAAGTTCTATTCTTCCTTTCAACTAAGCCATTTGATTGAGGAGTGTACTTGGCCAAGAATTGATGTCTAATTCTAAATTCATCACACAACTCATCAATTCTAGTGTTCTTGAATTCACTACCATTGTCACTTCTAACTTTCTTGATGGTTGTTTCAAACTCATTGTGAATGCCCTTGACAAATGATTTGAATGTTGCAAACACATCACTTTTGTCAACAAGAAAGAATACCCATGTGTATCTAGTGAAATCATCCACAATCACAAATCCATATTTGTTTTCACCAATGCTTGTTTATGTGGTTGGTCCAAACAAGTCCATGTGCATCAACTCAAATGCCTTAGATGCGCTCATCATGCTCTTCTTAGGATGTGTGTTACCAACTTGTTTTCTGGCTTGATATGCACTACATAGCTTATCCTTCTCAAATGTGATATCTTTCAAGCCTCCAACTAAGTCATGCTTAATCAACTTGTTCAATTGTTTCATTCCAACATGACCAAGCCTTCTATGCCATAACCAACCCATGCTAGACTTAGTGATCAAACATGTTGTCAATTGAGCTTCTCTAGCATTGAAATCAACCAAGTATAGATTTTTATATCTAAATCCTTTGAATATCAAGTTAGAGCCATCTACACTTATAATTTCTACATCATCCACACCAAATATGCACTTGAAACCAAGATCACGCAATTGAGCTACCGACAAAAGGTTGAAGTTCAAGCTCTCTACTAGTAGCACATTAGAAATGCTCAAGTCATTGGATATTGCAATCTTACCAAGCCCTTGGACCTTGCCTTTGCCATTGTCACCAAATATGATACTATCAATCCCATTGCTCTTATTTTCATTGATTGAACTGAATATTCTTAGATCACCGGTCATGTGTTATGTGCACCCACTATCAAGCACCCAATGCCTTCCTCCAGCTTTATAATTGACCTACAAAAGAAGATCAATTCTTTTTAGGTACCCAAACTTGCTTGGGTCCTTGAAGGTTAGTTACCAAGGTCTTTGGTACCCAAATGACCTTCTTCTTTGGGCCCATAATTGGTGTACCAATAAACTTAGCCTTCACATCATTGGCACCCTTAATAAGCATATAACAAGAATCAAATTTAATTAAGGATACAATAGGTAGCTTATTCTTGTTAATCTTGCAATATTGCTCTACATGCCCAACTTACTTGCATCTATTGCAAAACCGACCATTGCCCTTCACAAAGTTAACTTTGGGAGTGACAAAGGCTGCCTTGCCTTTCTTAGGGATATAGCCTAATCCCTCTTTGTTGAAAGAAAACCTTTGGCTACCCAAGCACTTTAGCAAGCGGGCATCTCCACCATAGGCATTGCCTAAGGCACAAGTGAGCTCATTCACCTCTTTCTTGAGGGTCTCATTTTCCACCATTAATGATGCATCACAAGTGAGACCATCACTCAAAGGTGAAGTAGAAGTAGTAGTGCTATAAGAAGTGTTAGTGGGAGCAACTATAATGGGCTTATAAAAATATTCATCAATAAGATCACATGTTAGTCCCACATCACATGATATAATCACTTGCTCCTTCTTGGCTTCCTCTTTGACTTGCTCGATGAGAGAGGAGTGAGCTTTCTCAAGCTTAGAGTGAGCTTTGCCAATCTTCTCATGGGCTTCCATTAGCCTCTCATGAGTGGCATTGAGCTCATCAAGGGATTGCTCAAGAAATTTGACTTTCTTATTCAATTCCTTGCACTCCTTTCTCTTCATCTCAAAGCAAGTATGCACTTGCTCACACATGTCCATGAGCTCCTCCTTGGAGTACTCCTCATCATCATCATCACTCCTACAAGCATCGCTTTCACATTCATCATCATCACTCACATCATATTTTACCTTAGTAGGTTTTGCCATGAGGCATGTCGAAGGAGTGTCGAAGATGGAGGGCTTGTTGTTGATGGCGATGCTTGCTAGTGCTTTCTTGATAGATTTCTTGCCATTATCACTAGTGTCAATACTATCCGAAGAGCCATCACTATCACAAGTGACCACATAGCCTCCACCCTTCTTCTTCTTTTGGAAGGTCATTCTCTTCTCCTTCTTCTCCTTCTTTTCTTTCTTATCCTTCTTGTGCTTTTTCGTCTCATCCTCATCATTGTCACTATTGTAGGGACAATTTGCTACAACATGATCGGGACTCTTACAATTGTAGCATTTTCTCACATATTCTTTGCTTTTTGTGTGATCTCTTCTCTTTCTTGCACCATAGCCCTTCTTCTTCATGAATTTTCCCATCTTGCATACAAAGAGGGTCATAGCTTTATCATCAATATCACTAAGATCATCATCATCACTTGATTCTTTCTTGGACTTGCCCTTGTTCTTGGACGATGATGAGCTAGCCTTGAATGCTATACTCTTCTTCTTCTTTTCTTCTTCTTCCTTCTTATCATCCTTGTCATCCCCCTCCCTTTCCACACGGTATGTCTCTTGGGTCATAACATCACCTAGTACTTGGTTAGGGGTAATCTCCTTTGATCCTCCTCTTATGATAAGCAATCTCAATATCTCAAATCTTGGAGGTAAGCACATCAAGAACCAAAGAGAGACATCATCATCCTTGATCTTCTCTCCTAAGGCCTTTAAGTCATTTACAATCACTTGCAACCGATAGAACATTTTCAGAATGCTCTCATCTTCCTTCATCTTGAAGCTTGCCAACTTATCCTTGAGAATGTACAACTTAACACTCTTCACCGCCGGTGTGCCCTCATATGTTTCCTCTAATCTCCTCCACACCTCATTTGCTCTTTCACAATCTTTGATTTGCTCAAACACCTTGAAATCAATAGCATTGTATATGGTGTTGAGAGCCATTGTATTGCATTGCTTGTTGGTCTTGACTTGATTGGTGGGGTCATCGGGATCAATGATAGCATAGTCATTCTCGGTCACCTCCCATACTTGATCATTGATTGAACCAAGATACATCCTCATCTTTCTCTTCCAATAATCATAGCATGTGCCATCAAAGAACAGTGGTTTGCCCTCCACATAGTTGAACATAACTTGAGCCATAATTTGACATCGAGGTTGTTAAACCTTCAATCAAATGATGACCACGGCTCTGATACTACTTGAAAGGTCCTAATATGGCTAGAGGGGGGGTGAATAGCCTATTTAAAATCTATAAATCAACTAGAGCAATTTGATTAGTATGATAAATAGCGAAATGCAAACTTGCTCTACCTCTACAAGGGTTGCAAGCCACCAATCCAACAATTCTAGTTGCAATGATTACTAGGCACACAACTTGCAATGTTACTACTCACTAAGAGCTCTCAATCTTGCTACTCTAAAGAGCTCCACTAGATGAACTTAAAATAACAAAGCAAGCTCTCAATTCTAATTACACTAAAGAGCTTGCCACAACTAGTTTGCAAGAATATAAATGAGTAGGGTGATTATACCGCCGTGTAGAGGAGTGAACCAATTACAAGATGAATACTAAATCAATCACCGGGAGAATACTAAAGGGCAAGAGATAACCAATATTTCTCCCAAGGTTCACGTGCTTGCCAGCACGCTAGTCCCCGTTGTGTCGACCAACACTTGATGGTTCGACGGCTAAGAGGTATTGCACAAACCTCGGTCACACAATCGGACACCGCAAGAACCTACCCACAAGTGAGGTAACTCAATGACACGAGCAATCCACTAGAGTTACCTTTTAGCTCTCCGCCGGGGAAGGCATAAGACCCCTCACAATCACCATGATCGGAGCCGGAGACAATCACCAACCTCTGCTCAACGATCCTCGCTGCTCCAAGCCGTCTAGGTGGCGGCAACCACCAAGAGTAACAAGTGAATGCCATAGCAAAACACGAATGCCAAGTGCCACTAGATGCAATCACTCAAGCAATGCACTTGGATTCTCTCTCAATCTCAAAATGATGATGAAACAATGATGGAGATGAGTGGGAGGGCTTTGGCTAAGCTCACAAGGTTGCTATGTCAATGCAAATGGCCAAGAGAGTGAGCTTGAGCCGATCATAGGGCTTAAATAGAAGCCCCCACAAAATAGAGCCGTTGTACTCCTTCACTGGGCACAACACGAGGTGACCGGACGCTCCGGTCATATCGACCGGACGCTGGACCTCAACGTCCGGTCACGCGATGTGTGCCACGTGTCATTGGCTTCAAACGCCGATCGCCCGATCTCAACAGTCAAGTGATGACCGGACGCGTCAGTTAGAAAGTGACCAGACACAGGACCTCAGCGTCTGGTCATTTCCAGTAAGGTTCCAAATGCGTAATTTCACGACCGGACGCGTCCGGTCATGCTCAACCGGACTCACCCGGCGTCCGGTCACTCAACGTTTCTTCTGTGCGCCTTACATCAGCGTACGTCAGCACTGACCAGACGCACCCTGCCAGTGTCCGATCACTCTTTGCGCCAGCGTTCGATCACAAGACCGAGACGCGTGCTCATTGCTGCTACTGACCGGACTTAGGACCCTAATGTCCGGTCACGGCGCCACCAGCGTCCGATCACTCTGTAAACCCCTATCTTTTCTGTATAGGGCGCTGGTGGCACCGTCGAACTGTCCGCACTCTACGGGCGGACACTCCGCTAGTGAAGTTTCTAACCCTTACTCAAATGTGTCAACCACCAAGTGTATCACCTTGTGCATATGTGTTAGCATTATCGGATACAGTGAGAAGGGGTACCCTAAGCACGAACCAAAAAACGGCTGCTTAGACTTCGAAAAAGTCGAAACCAGCTAAACACCGCTGGCCTCGGCTGATTCTCCGACTCGCCCGAGGCCCCCTCACCGCTGGCCTCGGGCGACCCCCCACCAAGGGCCTCGGCCGGGCCGCCGACTCTCTGTCTCGCGCGAGGCAGGCTCGGCAGCACTCCGCTGCCTCTTCCTTCTCCCGCCCCTCTAACAAAACGTCATGTCACATTAACTCAGCCAACTGCCGGCACAGTACAGCAGAATGGCCGACGGGACAGGAGGCAGGACTAGGCAGAAGTTACCCGCCACTGTGCTAACCACTAAAACACATAGTTGATGCCCATGCCTCACTGTGCTACCAACCCCTGCTTCGAGAACAACGCAGCATGGGGAGCCACGTCGGAGATACTATGGCCTCAGAATCAGCACCCAGGATCAATAATTCCCCCCAAGGCCTCGGCGGTATGCTTCAGGGGCTCGGCAGCCTGAGGATCCATATCCGCTGAACCCCCCATGATGGCTCGGCCTCGCCGTCTGTGGAGCCACAGCTCCCTATGACGTCATCACACGATGACTAGCACAACGCCCGCCATGCCCTGCATCAAGCTGTACTAGAGCCCCACGACGCACGAGATCAAGTATGACCGGCGCGTCACTTCTACACGACAAGGACGGGGCCACTCCATCAACCATACCACAACAGTGGCCGGCTACAGGGCTCGGACACACCGCCCCCGTTTATAGAGCAGGAGGTCTCGGCATCCCGATGCCAACTCCGCTTCGTGCGAGGCACCCCAGAGGAGGCCTCGGCAAGGGGCCTAATCTCCGTCTCGCGCGAGGCCTCATTCTCTGTGTCGCTCAGGGCCGG